>NC_036869.1:21904039-22014259 GCF_002910315.2 Salvelinus sp. IW2-2015 | reverse complement strand
CTATAGTTGTGCTCTAAAACGTAAGGATAGGAGCACGTAGAATGATGTTTGTAGCCGTCTGAGAACTTAATGATTGTGCCGTGGTGTGTCATGTGTGTTTACAGGGCATTGTACAGGGAATGACCAGCTGGCGCGCGAGATACGAATCATCCAGCGGAAGAGAGGAACGGCCGAGGCTGGACGTGGACTTCCAGAAAACGTGGAAGGAGTACAAGACGTAAGACGAGAAGAATAAAGCACACAACCCAAATCTACAGGCACCACAAGCAAAAGCCATGCGTTGATGTGGAGGTCTGTTTCCAACACCACAATCCGCCGTGTTACAGTAAATGAGGACAAAATGGTGTGTACTCTCACCTCTCCGTTCTTGATTAAGGACCGTTGAAATTGAGTCGGATTTCTCTTGTATTCTCAAGAGTGCCAAAGCCCATGTGCGAACCACTCAATCCAGATTGACCTAACCGGCAAACACCAGCTGTACCTCGGAACATCTGCACACTGAGAGGATTCCCCAACCCCTCAGAATTAGAGAACTTACGTGGGTCGGAGGCTGGCGTTGAAGCCCAAACCCAACCCTGGGCCTGACCACTGTTGCTTCTTCTTTTTACACAGGGGAACATTAGTCCGGAAAACAATTGCATTTGTTTCGTCTTATGTAACCGCGCCAGGTGTTGTGATCATCAATCATCATTCTATTGAAATAGGGAACGGGACACGACTGGCGGCTAATAGAGGGCTCTGTTTGGCTTGAAGCACGATGAGTGTGACACCCCGTTTGCCGTTCCTATTTAGCTGTAATGTATGCTACCACAACATAGTTAGAATAGCAGCTGACACCAGATTCGATAGGGAAGGCGTTTAATATGACCGATCTGGCAGATGGTAATAGATTGATCTGCGAGAGGTAAACATAGATTGGCCAAGTGAAAAGGCTCGTTTGGAGAGGATAAAGAGTACGGACAGAGGAGTCCAGCTGCGTTAGAAGCAGTGAGGCCAGCCATGCCACCCCTCAGCAAGAATGGAACGTTGGAAGACATTGCAATGGAATCAGCACGACCCTGGTACTGCCACCGAATACCCGGGCACACCATCGGTGGCCCTTTGGCCTGCCTCAGAGTTTCCTCCTTGAAGACCTGAAGGTGATTGATAGAATGTTTTATTGTGTGATTCAATGAACTGCTGTTGCGTCTCTGCGCGGTCTCGGCAAATACATTCAATACACTTGAAGGATTTTCATAAATATTACTAGTCAAACTTCGCGATGGGCTATTTCCCATTTTGTGCGGAGGATGGAAAGGCCACTCGGTGGTACTTCCCTACTTTTAGCATGTGATCTTAGGACCTACTGTATACGTACATGAGCAGTGCTTTAAGATAGAGTATGTGTAGCGGTGAGAATAAATGGTGCATGAATTCTCTAACGGTATGAGACACAAACAATTTTCCAATTTGCCATACCTTATTAAATAAGTGGTTGTCTGTAAAATAACGTTTGTCAGAACGTATGGCACACTTTATGAAATCAAACTTTCAATCAATCTTTATCAATTTTACAAATAAGTTCGGCTCTTACCCAAACAATTAGTTCCAAAACCTCCTCTCTGAAAAGCGTCAGTGCATTCTGCCAGGTTTGCGTGTGTATGCGACACTCGAGTGTGAACAACGGGAGGGAAGCACTAGCGTTTGGACTCCAACCATCCCTGCCTTCAGCCAGGTTCTTCCAGAGATGAACCGAGTCAAAGGGGTGACATTGGACAGCAGCGCTAAAAAAGCAAGAGCTTTCAGAGGACTTAGTCAGATTGAGTTGACGGTCGTGGCCCAGCCACTTTCTAATCTCCAACCCACACAGCAGGACGTGTCTCAGGGCTGAGGAAGCCCCATATTTGACTTTCCCCTATCCACTCTCTTAATCACCGCGTCTCTCGGCACAAACACAGATCATCTCCGCCTTCAATCCACCCCCAACCCGTTCACGCCAGTCATTAATGAACAGTCCAGAGCTCCAGACCAGTCTCTAATACTCCCCATTGCAGGTAGTTACTGCGGCTGCTGTCACCAAAAAAGCACTATTGTCTACGATGGGATCCGCGCAAATTGGATCACATATAACAATTGGGTAATTGTTGAAATGATATGAAAGAAGGCTTGGCATGGCATTTGCTGCGTCTTTGTCCATTCTTCTGACTGTGTAATAAAGAGGGTTTTATTACGCGTTTTGGTTTGGTGGGGAAGGAAGGGTGGAAAAGGGTGCCGTGCTTTGTTCGTGCCTTTTATCAGCTGGACCCAGTTTACGTGTCCTAACAGGTAGTATTCATGCCGCGTTTCATAACTTCTTGTGTTCCACTGTATGAAATAATTCAATGTTATATGCTGATAATATTGTAACCTGGTTTTACCGTTATTGCGCTCGGTGATGTGCAGTCTCTCTCATGGAAGTCACCTATTATGAGACAGCCAATGTGCATGAACAGAAACGTGTTGATAAGCATTATATGGTATAAAGGACATTAAGTCAATGGTAGACAAACGATAGCCCATGTCTGAAGAACAAAAAATGTAATTCGCTTGGCCGTCAACCCATGAAGGCAGTCCATTGATGATGAATCAAAAAAGGGCTGAAATAATTAACTGACAAAATGTTAATAACAAATGGGGAGAGATTTCAATCTTTTCCAGGAAGACCTTGGAAGGGATCGGAAATACTTATATCCTGTATCCCGGATTTGACAGTAAGATTCCTTAGGCCTGAGTGAGTGACTCTGCCTCCTCTTCCCTCTTCTTCTCTGTTGCCCAGGGCTTCGGGCACGGTTTCTGCAGAGCACTGGCTGGGGATGAGTTTGTATACCTGCTGTACCAAGCCAGAGCAGTATGCCCTCCGTGTGGAGTGACCCGACTGGACGGACACCAAGGCCTTCGATCCCTATACGACGCGCTTCACGCGATCGACAGTGGAGAAACGCAACTGACAAGTACTATTTAACGAAGCTGTATCTACAGTGCCTTCAGACAAGTATTCATACCCTTGAACTTATTCCACATTTGTTGTGTACAGCTGATTCCAAATGGATTAAATATATTTTTTCTACCTCACCCATCGATACATAATGAACAAACGTGAAAATGTTTTAGTCATTTATGCAAATGTTGGAGCCCATGAAATACAGAAAATATCTCATCTACACACCCGAGTAAAAACTTTGAAGCAGCACATTGGCAAGGCAATTACAGCTGTGAGAGTCTTTATGGGTAAGTCTGTAAGAGCTTTCCAACCTGGATGGTGCAACATTTGCCAATTATTCGAACCAATCGTTTTCCTCTAGGATTTGGCCTGTGGCTTAGCTCCCAAATTCCATGTTTTTTTTTATCCTGAAAAACTCCCCCAGTCCTTAACGATTTACAAGCATTACCATAACATGATGAGCCACCACTATGCTTGAAAATAGGGAGAGTGGTACTCAGGTAGAAGTGTCTTGTTTTTGATGTTGCCCCAAAACATAACACTTTGAATTCAGGACAAAAAGTTTAATTGCTTGCCAACGATTTTTTTGCCATATCCACTTAGTGCCTTGTTTGCAAACAGGATACATGTTTTTGAATATTTTATTCTATACGCTTCCTTATTTTCACTCTGTCAATTAGTAAGTATTGCTGGAGTAACTACAAATGTTGTTTGATCCATCCTCAGGTTTTCTCCTATCACAGCCATTATTTTTGTTATCTGTAAACTGTTTGTCAGAGTCACCATTGGACCTTCATGGTGATGAAAATCCCCTGAACGGTTTTCATTCCTCTCCAGTAACTGAGTTAAGAAGGACGCCTGCTATCTGGTAGTGACTGGGTGATTGATTACACCATCCAAAGAGTAATTAATAACTTCACCATGCTCAAAGGATATTCTGTTCTCGCTTTTTTTTACCCATCTTACCAATAGGCTGCCCTTATTTGAGAGGCACTGGAAAACCTCCTGGTGAATTCTGTGTTTGGAAATTCACTCTCGTGAGGACCTTACAGATAATGGCATGGTTGTGGGTACCGAGATGACGTAGATTATTTCCAAAATCATTGTAAAACACTATTATTGCACACAGAGGGAATCCATGCAAAAACGTATTATTGAACATTGTAGCAAATTATTAACCCCTTAACTTATTAAGGCTGTGCCTAACAAAAATTATTGTAATACCTATTGAACTCAAGACATTTCCAGCCTTTGCGATATTTATAATTTGTAAAATTCTAAAAACATAATTCCACTTTGACATTATGGGGTATTGTGTGTAGGCCAGTGACACACAACATCTCTATTTAATTACATTTTAAATTCAGGGCAGTAACACAACAAAATGTGAAAAAAAAGTCAATGGGTGTGAATGACTTTCTGAGGCACTGTTATATAATTGATAAGCCTCGAAATCATGCCGCCATTCCTGGACTGATATTTAAATTGGAGACATTCTTGACATTCTCTAGTCCAAATTCCTCTCAGCTTAACGTTATCAATGTCATACAGATATTTCTATAAAGTAAAGTGTTCCCCAACGATAAACTTGGCTCTGAATAAAGGGTTGCAACGTTTTTGCTTCTTTAGAATTGTAAAATATCAAACTGTCGGCAGAGATGCTTGGATTCGTTAGATGTTTGGAAAACACTGGGAATAATTACCAGAAAGGTTCCCGAGCAATCAAAGTCTCTGCGAGAGGAGAGGTCTGAACAATTCCAATTGAGGTGATTCACGGAATTTGTAGCCCTTCTGATAAAAGCTACTTCAGTTTCTAAATGTCCATTTTTTCAACTTAGGTTGGATTTCTGTTTGTTTTCCCGAAACGATATATAGCATTTAATGTCTGCCGGAAAGGGAGACAGCTTCAGTACTTTGGTCAAGGTGGCTGCAACGTTATAACTAGGTCCGTCAGATTGAGGCATTGTCAATCTAATTTGTGGAAATCGTCCTTGGATTATATGACGACAGGATTTACTTTGAAGAAGTCTGCCTCTTAAAGTGTTAGACCTAGTGTGCCCACTCTCTAGGTTTTCTCTGTGGCTACAAAGGAAATGTTTTTTTTTTTTTTTAAGAATAAGCTATTGGAAGGTCAAACCAATTTTTTGATTGTCTGAGACTAAAATTCGGGTTTATTTGTTCCCATTGTGAGGATTGGATAACCCCTTTTACCTCTCAAGCATGATACTGACCGCACAGGCACTGACTTCCTTCTCCCTATGCATGGTTTGGCAAAGGAGAAGATTTGTAAGTGCAGAGGAGGACATTGTAGGATACGTTCAAGAGGTGATAATGCATGGTATGTTTATCTCATGTAAAAGGACACTTGAACAGGGATAGTGATTTATTTGCACTCACAGTACATGATTTGGACGATGTGGTCTCTCTCTCTCTCCCTTCTCTCTCTCTGCCGCCTCTCTCTCTCTCTCTCTCTCTCTCTCTCTCTCTCTCTGCTCTGTCTCTCTCTCTCTCTCTCTCTCTTCTCTCTCTCTTCTCTCTCTCTACTTCTCTCTTCTCTCTCTCTCTCTTCTCTCTCTCGTCTCTCTCTCTCTCTCTCTCTGCTCTCTCTCTCTCTCTCTCTCTCTCTCTTTTTCTCTTCTCTCTCTCGTCCTTCTCTCTCGTCTCTCTCTTCTCTCTTCTCTCCTCTCTCTCTCTCTCTCTCTCTCTCTCTCTCTCTCTCTCTCTCTCTCTCTCTCTCTCTACTCTCTTCTCTGCTCTCTCTCTCTCTCCTCTCTCTCTCTCTCGCTCTCTCGTCTCTCTCTCTCTTATATAATATTATATAAAAAACTAAGTGTGTGTGTGTGCATGACCGCGCTACTTTCGTTTACGTGTCTTAACAAACGCGTCTGTCTGCGTCAGTGGAGATTGTACCATTCCAGTAAAGCCCCAACCCCCGATGCCCAAAATAATCCAAAACCAAACCAAAATGTCATGCTATCTTTTGCTACAATCTGTTGCTTCTCAGTACAACAAATACAAATTGAAGAACATGTCGCAGATTGTTTGGGATTCTGAAGTGGAGGTGCCAGAGCAGAGGAGAACAGAACATAGATAGCAGCTTTGTTTGTGGCCTGGTTGGTTTTGGCCAATGTTCTTGAGAAGCAATCACACAACTATTTGAGAGAACAAATATATGTATAGTGAACAGCAGGCCGATTAGATTTCTCCACTCAGAAATCTAGCAGTCCGAGCGCCGACGAGGCTTCCTTCCCTTAACTAAAGCCCACTGTAGGCCCAAAGACGCCTCTTCCTGCCCTGAAGAAATAAACAACCACTGTTTCACCCATCGAAATAGCAAGAGGTTACAGTATGTGTGCGTGAGGGAGAGAGAGAGAGAGAGAGAGAGGAAGAGAGAGAAACAGTGAAAGAGAGAGAGGGAGGGAGAATACTATGAGTGCAAATAAATCACTATCCCTGTTCAAGTGTCCTTTTACATAGATAAACATACCTGAATTATCACCCCTTGAACCGTATCCTACAATGTCCTCCTCTGCACTTAACAAATCTCCCTTTGCCAAACACCATGCCATAGGGAGAAGGAAGTCAGTGCCTGTGCGGTCAGTATCAAATGCTGAGAGGTAAAAAGGGAGTTATCCAATCCTCACAATGGGACAAATAAACCCGAATTTAGTCTCAGAGCAAATCAAAACAAATTGGTTGACCTTTCCCAATAGCGTTATTCTTAAAAAAAAAAAAAAAACATTTCTGTAGCCCACAGAGAAAACCTAGAGAGTGTGCACACTAGGTCCTAACCCTTTAAGAGGCAGACTTCTTAAAGTAAATCCTGTCGTCATATAATCCAAGACATTTCCACAAATTAGATGTGACAATCGCCTCACTCTCTACCCGACGTTGCAAAACACCCTTGAAGTATAGGTTTTCAGCCACGCTGTAAGTGTCTCCCTTCCCGGCAACATAAATGGCTATAATATCTTTGGAAAACAAACAGAAGTCCACCTAAAGTTGAAAAGAGGACATTTAGAAACTGAAGTAGCTTCTTATCAGAAGGGACTACAAATCCGGTGAATCACCTCAATTGGAATTGTCAGACCATCTCCTCTCAGAGACATTTGATTGCTCGGAACGTTCTGTAATATTCCAGTAGTTTTCCACATCTAACGAATCCAAGCATCTGCCATAGTTTGAAGCATATTTAACAATCTCTAAAGAAGCAAAAAGTTGCACCCTTTATTCAAGAGCCAAGTATCAGTTGGGGGAACACTTTACTTTATAGAAATATCTGTTATGACATATGATACCGTTAAATGAGAAGGGATTTGGACTAGAGAATGTCAGCAATGTCTCCATTTTAAATATCAGTCAGGAATGGCGGCATGATTTCGAGGCTTATCAATATATATACAGTGCCTTCAGAAAGTATTCACACCCATTGACTTTTTTTCACATTTTGTTGTGTTACTGCCTGAATTTAAAATGTATTAAATAGAGATGTTGTGTGTCACTGGCCTACACACAATACCCCATAATGTCAAAGTGGAATTATGTTTTTAGAAATTTTTACAAATTAATAAATAATGCAAAGCTGGAATGTCTTGAGTCAATAGGTATTCAATAATTTTTGTTATGGCATGCCTAAATAAGTTAAGGGGTAAATATTTGCTTAACAAGTCACATAATACGTTGCATGGATTCACTCTGTGTGCAATAATAGTGTTTTACATGATTTTTGAATATCTACCTCATCTCGGTACCCCACACATGCAATTATCTGTAAGGTCCCTCACTCGAGCAGTGAATTTCAAACACAGATTCAACCAGGGAGGTTTTCCAGTGCCTCTCAAATAAGGGCACCTATTGGTAGATGGGTAAAAAAAAAGCAGACACAGAATATCCCTTTGAGCATGGTGAAGTTATTAATTACTCTTTGGATGGTGTATCAATACACCCAGTCACTACAAAGATACAGGCGTCCTTCTTAACTCAGTTACTGGAGAGGAATGAAACCGTTCAGGGATTTCACCATGAGGCCAATGGTGACTTGAAAACAGTTACAGAATACAAAAATAATGGCTGTGATAGGAGAAAACTGAGGATGGATCAACAACATTGTAGTTACTCCACAATACTTACCTAATTGACAGAGTGAAAATAAGGAAGCCCGTATAGAAATAAAATATTCCAAAACATGTATCCTGTTTGCAACAAGGCACTAAAGTGATATTGCAAAAAATGTGGCAAAGCAATTAACTTTTTGTCCTGAATTCAAAGTGTTATGTTTGGGGCAAATCCAAAACAACACTTTACTGAGTACCACTCTCCATATTTTCAAGCATAGTGGTGGCTGCATCATGTTATAGGTATGCTTGTAATCGTTAAGGACTGGGGAGTTTTTCAGGATAAAAAATACATGGAATTGGAGCTAAGCACAGGCAAAATCCTAGAGGAAAACCTGGTTCAGAATAATTGGCAAATGTTGCACAATCCAGGTGTGGAAAGCTCTTACAGACTTACCCATAAAGACTCACAGCTGTAATTGCTGCCAAATGTGCTGCTTCAAAGTTTTTACTCAGGGGTGTARATGAGATATTTCTGTATTTCATGCTCCAACATTTGCATAAATGACTAAAAACATGTTTTCACGTTGTCATTATGTATCGATGGGTGAGAGAAAAAATATATTTAATCCATTTGGAATTCAGGCTGTAACACAACAAAATGTGGAATAAGTCAAGGGGTATGAATACTTTCTGAAGGCACTGTAGATACAGCTCGTTAATAGTACCTGTAGTTGCGTTTCTCACTGTCGATGTGAAAGCGGTCGTATAGGGAGAAGGCCTGGTGTCCGTCCCAGTCGGTCAACTCCACACGGAGGGCATACTGCCTCTGGCTGGTCAGCAGGTATACAAACTCATTCCCCAGCCAGTGCTCTGCAGAAACCGTCCCGAAGCCCTGCAACAGAGGAAGAAGAGGAAGAGGAGGCCAGAGTCATCACTCAGGCCCATAAGGAATCTTACTGTCAAATCCGGGATACAGGATATAAGTAATTCCCGATCCCTTCCAAGGTCTTCCTGGAAAAGATGCAATCTCTCCACCATTTGTTATTAACATTTTTGTCAGTTATTATTTCAGACCTTTTTTGATGTCATCATCAATGACTGCTTCAGGGTTGACGCCAAAGCAAATTACATTTTGTCTTCAGACTGGGCTATCGTGTCTACCATTGATAATGTCCCTTTATACCATATAAATGCTTATACACACGTTTCTGTTCATGCACATTGGCTTGGTCTCACTAATAGTGACTGCCATGAGAGAGACTCACTCAACCGAGCGYAATAACGGAAAACCAGGTACATATTACAGCATATAACATGAATTATTTCATACAGTGGAACACAAGAGTATGAAACCGCGCATGAATAGCCCTACCTGTTTAGGACAGCGTAAACTGGGTCCAGCTGATAAAAAGCACACAAACCACCCTTTCCACCCTTCCTCTCCCCACCCAAACCAAACGCGTAATAAACCCTCTTTATTACACAGTCCAGAAGAATGACAACAGACGCACGCAAATGCCATGCCAAGCCTTCTCATATCATTTCAACAATTACCACGTTTATATGTGATCACAATGACTCCCATCGTAGACAAAGTGCTTTTGACAGCAGCAGCAGTAACTAACCTGCAATGGGGAGTATTAGAGACTGGTCTGGAGCTCTGGACTGTTCCATTAATGACTGGCGTGAAGGGTTGGGGGTGGATTGAAGGCGGAGATGTCTGTGTTTGTGCCGAGAGCACGCGGTGATTAAGAGAGTGGAAGGGGGAAAGTAAATATGGGGCATTCCTCCAGCCTGAGACACGTCCTGCTGTGTGGGTGGAATTAGAAAGTGGCTGGGCCACGACCTCAACTCAATCTGACTCCCTCTGAAAGATCTGCTTTTTAGCGCTGTCCAATGTCACCCCTTGTGACTCCGTTTCATCTCTGGAGACCTGGCTGAAGGCAGGGATGGTTGGAGTCAAACGCTAGTGCTTCCCTCCCGTTGTTCCACACTCGAGTGTCCATACACACGCAAACCTGGCAGAATGCACTGACCGCTTTTCAGAGAGGAGGTTTGAACTATTGTTGGGTAGAGAAGTACATTTTTTTGTAAAATTGATAAAGATTGATTGAAAGTTTGATTTCATAMAGTGTGCCATACGTTCTGACAAACGCTTATACAGACAACCACTTATTTAATAAGGTACTGCAAATTGTCAAAATTGTATTGTGTCTCATACCGGTTAGAGAATTCATGCACCATTTATTCTCCCGCTACACATACTCTATCTAGCACTGCTCATGTACKTATAAACAKTACGGTCATAAGATCACATGCTAAAAGTAGGGAAAGCTACCAGAGTGCTTTCCATCCTCCCACAAAATGGGAATAGCCCATCGAAGTTTGACTGTAATATTTATGAATCCTTCAAGTGTATTGAATGTATTYGCACGAGCCCGCAGAGACCAACAGCAGTTCATTGAATCACACAATAAAACACTATCAATCACCTTCAGGCTCTTCAAGGAGGAACTCTGAGGGAGGCAAAGGGCCACACCGATGGTGTGCCGGGTATTCGGTGGCAGTACCAGGGTCCGTGCTGATTCCATTGCCACATGTATTCCACGCTCTCCATTCTTGGCTGGAGGGGTGCCATGGCTGCCTCACTGCTTCTAACCAGCTGGACTCTCTGTCCGTACCTCTTTATCCTCCAAACGAGCCCTTTTCACCCTTGCCAAATCTATGTTTACCCTCCGCAGATCATCTATTACCATCTGCCCAGATCGGTCATTAAAACGCCTTCCATATCGAATCTGGTGTCCAGCTGCTATTCTAACTAYGTTGTGGTAGCATACATTACAGCTAATAGGAACGGCAACGGGGTCACTCATCGTGCTTCAAGCCAAACAGAGCCTCTATTAGCCCGCCAGTCGCTGTCCGTTCCCTATTCAATAGATGATGATGATGATCACAACACCTGGCGCGGTTACATAAGACGAAACAAATGCATTGTTTTCGGACTAATGCTTCCCTGTGTAAAAAGAAGAGCAACAGTGGGTCAGGCCCAGGGTTGGGTTGGGCTTCACGCCAGCCTCCGACACGTAAGTCTCTAATCTGAGGGGTTGGGGAATCCCTCTCAGTGTGCAGATGTTCCCGAGGTACAGCTGGTGTTGCCGGTTAGGTCACATCTGGATGGAGTGTTCCACATGGGCCTGGCCACTCTTGAGAATACAAGAGAATCCGACCTCAATTTCAACGTCTTAAATCAAGACGGAGAGGYGAGAGTACACCCATTTTGTCCTCATTTACTGTAACGGAGGATGTGTGTTGGAAACAGACTCCACATCAACGCATGGCTTTTGCTTGTGGTGCTGTAGATTTGGGTTGTGTGCTATTCTTCTCGTCTTACCGTCTTGTACTCCTTCCACGTTTTCTGGAAGTCCACGCTGCCGTCCTCTCTTCGCTGGATGATCGTCCATCCGCCGCCAGCGGTCTCCATGTTACAATGCACCTGTAAACACACACACACACACGGACAATCATTAAGTTCTCAGACCGCCTACAAACACATTCTACGTGCTCCTATCTTACGTTTTAGAGCACAACTATAGACATGGTAGGTTAAACTTGCTGTTGTGAACCATCATTCTGAAATACTAACTAGTGATTCCTTCTCATGAATCATCAGGGGGAATTTGAAGTATTTTGAGTCCTCCTCAAGCTTAATAAATGTCTCCTGATCCTCCAACAACTCCCGGGAGGTGATCCCAATCCCAGGCCTGGTTCAGATTAAAGTGGAGGGGGCCAGTGGAGTGGAGTTGGACACATACCAGCGGACACCTGGGTGGAACATGGCCCTTAACCCTGGCCTCTGTCCTGTGTAAGCTGATAACAGGGGTATCTATCCGCTGTGGTGCTCTTTGTTTGAGGAGTGGAGAAGGTCTGGAGGAGGTCTCTCACCGCGGCCAAGACCCCAGCTGAACACACAGCGGCCCAGTCTGGGTATAATTAAGAGATGTACCCCCCCCCCCCCCTGACAGAATTATTCTCAGAAACCAGACACGATGCTTTCTCCTTAATCTCCGCCTCATCGCTCACTCCTCCACCAACCTTCCCCCTCGAACCTCCCTGCCATCTGTCTGAGGTCTGGCAGCACCCTGTTGAGGTGGTGAACACCTGTTTCATCCCCCTCCTTATCCCCCACCAACCTCTTGTGTACCCTTGCTCTCATCAGGCTACCGAGTGTATATTTTGAGCCTTTGATTATTCCTGAAGCACTGAAGCAGCCAATAACTATCATAGCACCCCTCCATTGGCTGCTCTCTAGTGGGTCAATATATTTGGCTTTCTTGGACAGAGTTGAAGCTTGCTCTCGTAAACAAAACACACTAAACTCCATTAAACACCCATCAAAGAGCTGCCTAAAGGGATGAAATGGTAGATATTTTCACATGGCAGTCTCTATATGAAGTTCTGACTGGCTGCCTACCTTTTTGGTCTCCTGGGCATTAATATGTATGGTGTAGACCCCATTCTTGTAGAAACCAGCCTGGTACAGATCGGCACAGTCCCGAAACTTCTTCTCTTCGTCAACCCTCTTCGTGCTGTTTGGGACTACTGAGGAAACATGGGACACATATTTGGCATCACAACTTCAGGCCGTGGCAATTCAGACGGGTGCCAGAAAGACTTCAGAAAATAGACAGTGTCGTCTATTGTACTTCTAAGCAAAACCAACGTCAGCCGTCTCAGACTTAGCCTTTTTAAACTGGCACAGTTAAATTCAGTTTTACTTTCAAAGTGTCAACAAGCAACTTCCTTGTGCCATCATTTTCAAATGACATATTTAACTGACAGGTGTCAATGAGGTCTTTAAAAGCCCTGTGCTCAGCACTTGGCCGCTGCTTTCTATCCATKACCAAAATATACTGTATGACAGCTGAGCTGTCGCTTGACATTTTTTTCTGCACGCCCACCCATCCATTTGTCAGGTAACCTACATAAGGTGTGAGTTASAATGTATTGAAAAGAGCTCCATGTTGAGAGGTCATCCAACATAGGTATGCTTTAAGCGATAAAAAGAGATGAATAAGTCAAATGGGGGGGGGGGGGTGCTGATGAGAGTATAACGACGTAAATAATCGACTGTTCTTGTCTCAATCAAGACAGCATGCTGTGCAATGCTGAAATCAAAATGTAGCCTACAGTGACACTGTTTTCAAATGAATTTCAGGTACTCTATATCTGCATCTGTAAAAATGTGAACGGCCTTGATGCTGAGTTGACAGAGTAATATAAATACATGCCCAGTGACTGACCCTTTGACGTTTCATACCGGCATGTCATTGATGATCACAGTATTTAAAGAAATAATGAACTACCTTTAGTTTCATGTCACATATGAGTCATCAAGCATGGGGGGGGGGGTTGTAATATCAAAACTGACAGTGTCCATTTCTCATGATTACCATCTTTACATTCCAGAAAAGGAATATTTTAGAAAAGTGACACAGAAGCCGAACTACGAGGTCTCTGTGTGGATATCCACATAGCTCATGATAAAATCAGAGGGTGTCTGGATGGCTTATTAGCGAGACAAAAGCAGTTTGTCAAGTGGATGGTCTCCCGCCCTGAGAGAGATGGTGTCTGCCTTCGACAGGCCTGTTCAAAGAGGCAGCTGTGTCTATTTCCATCTGTAGATAATTATGGCGGCAATATTTTGAAACCAAGCAAGGGGCTGAGGACAAAATACTACAAGCTATACATTTCAAGTTCCTGTTATAACAAGTGGCTTATATTTACCCTCCAAGCCCTTGTTATATCGATGGAAATTCCATTTTTTCCCCCCTCCAAAAATGAGGGGGAGCATCTCAGTTTTTACACCATTGTTTTTACTATTGGGATTGTTTACGCAAGGGGATGTCACTGGAAAGCGAAATGTGTCAGATCCTTAGACTCCACTTTGATCCTCCCCCCTCAGCTGAACAGTCAGTGGAGACACAGGCTGCCCGTTAGGCGTATTATTTCGGCCATTTTGACAAAGTATTGAGTGTCAGCGACAAGAATATCCTGCTGTGACAGGTTGATGGAGTGGGACCTTGCGCTGCGTAGTCTAACACAACAAAAGGCCGGCCCTGTCGTGCCTCAATTTACCTCACACTGGGAGATGGCAGGATGCATTAGAAGTGGGAGAGGTCGGTGTCAAAGGGGAACCTTCTGRCTCACAGTCCGTCACAGGGAGGACAAATTTCACAATCGACGGCGTGGTCGAAGTCTACCAGAGACTGGGGACTCCCTGCTATAGGAGCGGCACCATTGAACAGCTTTCAGCCTGGCTCTGAAAATATTATTTATGTCCCAATATTTATTTACAGACAAATATTTCGTGGTTCAGTGGGGACTCGTATTCAGTGGGGGGTTCATGTGAAAAGAACAGCAGGGCTGGGGTGTTTTCATAAATCAGTACCCTTGCCAAATGAGCCCAAATGGACCCAGAGAGGCCGAGACGCAGAGCTAGAATGACTCTCATGAACCTACATGGAAGCAAGCAGACCCGAGAGGCCCCTCAAAGACCCCTGAGGATTGAAAAGGTCCCTTATGCATTTCTCTGTGGACCCTGAAGGCACCCCATGGARTCAAACGGACACAAACACAAGAAAGGGAACCAAAATGGACAGACTCAATTGAATTTGAAAGGATGTTAAAAATAAAAGGAAATTGACTCAAACCCACMAACAAAGATCTGAGTGAAAGACAACCCAAATAGGGTCAATATAAGTCTGGGATAAGTCCATGATAGATGGTGCAATTACACACCTCATGGATATTCTCTCTATCTCCTCCAGAGTATCTTTGCAGCRTCAGGTGTCACATCAAGACAACTGAGTATGCTTAAAACACGAGTAAAGTTCAATCGTAAAAGGCTTTAATAGAAGCCATCTGATGATTTACTCTCACCGTAAATGCCMTTTTGAAGCATTGCATAGAACTCTGAGCTAAATGCAGGGAATTAAAATAAGATCATTCTCCCTCCAGACATGGCTATCCTGACTTTAAAAATGATTGATGCCTTTCATTAGGTGGGATAATAGAATACTGTGAAAGAAAATCATATTTATCGGCCAGAGATTKTYWAGAGCGTTCCAACACTGAGGTCAATTACYATTAATAACGGTCCTTGGCTCATTGCGCTATAATAAGGTTTCGGTAATAATCACGACCCAAACCTGAGCTCAGTGGCATCTGGCCTCATCAAAGATGATTGAACTAGTACAAAAGTTGAAAAGGCATTGWAAATGTAAATAAGTATATATAAACGAGAAGTACGTTTCTGGATAAACTTCAGTAACAATGTTTATGGCATTTTCGAATCTGAACTCCCTTTTTTAAACTGTTCCACATAGTAAGTGTCAACGATGATTTGAATCTGAGCATTAAAGGACATTCTAGGRCTCAGTTTTCAAAACAGAGCCTAATTCGAGTAGACGCCATCCAATGGCACAAAAAGCTGACCCTCCCCGAACAAAAACACAAATCCGTTTGGTAAACAAACAAATCCTCCCCCGAAAATCCGCCCTTCTAACTGAGCTTCATCGCATCTAGATTTAGACACTGTTGGGGAATGGGTTGTTGCAACAGGCAATCAGTTGAGATCTACCCCTTTACCTCCACTGGACAGGACCTCCCCTTGGAACCATTATAGGTTGACTTATTCGTCAGGGGTGAATCGGGTGACCCAGCGCCTGGTTGGCCCTCATCGCCACCGTGGAGGAGGAACGGACCAAACCACAGAGCCAGAAYGTCAATGTTCCATTTCATTCTCCTCTCTCTAAAGCAGCCACCAATCCCGGCGGAAGGCTGGATTGCSCCTGTGACCCCTGTGACCCCAGAAACACCCTGAGCTGACAGGGAGATAACATGGCTGACTACGTGACAAAGTGGAACATGGCAAACTACTTGCCAGGTCAGTTAGTGATTTATTTTTCAGTTAGTGACATGTTTTTCAGTTAGCGACTTGTTTTAGCTACTTAGTAAACCCTAATGACATATTTGGGTCACAACATGGCACGTCACAGTGATTGGGTAATATGAGCCAATCAGTCGAGAGCTTTAATGACACTCAAAGGACCTCCTGCCATAAAGTGTTYCTACTGTCAGAGCTATGAAAAGAGGCCGCTGGTGATCCATTTTGCATGGAACATTAAAGCTATGAAGTAGAACATCMTGATTAATACAAAGCACGTCTTAACCATGTCATGCACACATCCACCCACCATGGCTCAGATATCCATTCATGCCTGCTCATTTCCTGTTGGATGGGTGAACAGCCACAGGAAACAGTGTGGGGTCTAGGCCGTCACAGCAGGAAGTAGCAGGGTGCAAGGTTTCTCTCTACACAACTCCACCAATCCCAGAACACACTTTTACTTGAAATCTCCTGTGAAATCTCCAATGTGATAGAAGGCAGACTTGCATTCAAGTGGGTCCTGCTGTTGTGTTGAGGGGGGGGGGTATAATGAGTTCACTACATTGACTAAACCTGAGGATCGTGTTGCTGACGGGGTCAAACGGTGGGCCGGAGGGAAATCCCTGCTCCTCCTAATTATCGCCGTGGGGAGACACAAAGGAAGTAGATAGTTGATTACTCAAAACGGTGGCTGGTTGACGTTTCACTCAAGCGGCAACCACAGCCTCGGCTGTTATGGTGAAGTATGATAAAGCCATTACAGTAAAGAGAGCACCACGCTGAGTAACAAGAGTGACGAGTGCTTCCTGAAAAAGAAAGACCACTGTGGCTTCTCCCTCAAGCAGAGTTTAAGGGACTAGGTATCCCCCTGCATGGAACCATGTTTTTGGTATTGATAGGACTGTACAGTCTGGACAAAACATGTATTGTTCTATCGCAATCAAATTTCCCCTTTGGGAGGCCAAACAGTTTCCAAACACCTTTTCCATTTCATATTTGTATTCTTATATTCTTATCTTGCACATGTAATAACAAATAAAGGAACTGTAGAAAAGGGAGTGGTAGCTGACAATCGCAATACATTTCTCACAACAATTGCCTCAAATTTGGTATAGAAGCTACCTGGTTGTACTGGAGTGTATGGGGAGGGTCAGGTCCTAGGCTATTACTGCAAGACGGATGTACAAGCTGATGCCTTATCCTTTACAGCAGTGTCTCAGGCTGAAGTTGTCAAGAGACTGTCTGGACTAAACTGCTCCAAAGCTACAGGCCTCGGCAATATCTCTGACAGAATTTAAAGAGATGGTGCTGAGCTTATTGACCCCTCTGTCGCCCTCTTTAATCAACATCTCTGAGCAGGGTAGAGATCCCATGGATTTGAAACTGTCATGTACGTCGTCTTGAAAATGACCGGACCAAGGTGCAGCGTGGTGAGGGCGCATTTTCTTCAATGTCGCCAACAAAACAAGAAACAACAAAAAACGAACGTGAAGCTCCGTAAGGCTATACCTGCATTCAACGAAGACAACATCCAACAACTAAGGTGGCAAAACAGGCTGCCTAAGTATGATTCCCAATCAGAGACAACGATAGACAGCTGCCTCTGATTGGGAACCACACTCGGCCAAAGACAAAGAAMTATAGAACGTAGAAGGCCCACCCAAATCACACCCTGACCTAACAAAATCGAGAAATTAAAAGGCTCTCTGCGGTCAGGGCGTGACAGAAACATGCTAGAGTGATCCCTATCCACAAGAAGGGCAGCAAAACAGACACGGGCATCTACAGACCTGTATCTATTTTGACTGTGCTGTCTTATGAACAGAAGAAAATACTAGCAATAAAAAAAGATATATACGAACTACAGTCTGGTTTTAGAAAGTCCCATTCCACTGACACGTGTATTGCTTTTTAACTGACTTTATCACGAAAGACGTTGACAAGGGACATTTCTGTGGAATGGTTATGCTGGATCTGCAGGAGGCATTTGACACRGCTGATCATATGACCATGCTCTAGAAGTTAAAATGGTGGATGTGGTGGACGTTAATGAAAAACATTCTAGGCCGAAGGTGATTAGCTGTGKGGTCCTGCAGGGGAGCATCCATTGCCCACTTATCTTCCTATGAAATGATGATCTAAAATKAACATGCTCTCGTAATTTGTTTTTGTATGCAGATGACTCTGCTCTGCTGGTCCCATAAAAACAAATTCTCAGTARAAGAGATCTTTAGTGCAGAGTYATTCAATATCAGTAAATGGTTTTCAGATAACAAACTTTCTCTGCATCTTGCAAAAACAGAATCCATCTGATTTGGTTCCAGAGTGAAGCTGGCTAGGTCCACTGGTTTTAGTGTCACAGTGGACAACTCAGTGGTTACACTATGAAACTCTGTCAGCTACCTTGGTTGTGAATTGGATAGTCACCTGACTGGTGAGACTATGGCCCTAAAGGTTTGAACAAAGATAAACCCCAAAAATATCTTGATAGTGACACCCTAAAGACTCTGGCAGGTGCACTAGTTCAGTGTTGATTATGCGTGCACATCATGGTTCACCAGCAATCCTAAACATGAATACGCGACAGACCATGAATACGCTACAGACCATGAATACGCTACAGACCATGAATACGCGACAGACCAGCCAAAACAAACCGGTGAGAGTTGAACTTAATAGAATGTCAAAAGCTGGCTAATGATCGAACGATATAAAACATTTTCTTCTTCATATCTGTATGTAATGCTCTAGGCCAGAGGTACTCTTACCCTACGAGGTCCGGAGCCTGCTGGTTTTCTATTATACCTGCTAATTAATTGCACCCACCTGGTGTCCCAGGTCTAAATCAGTCCCTGATTAGAAGGGAACAATGAAAAAACGCAGTGGAACTGGCTTCGAGGTCCAGAGTTGAGTTTGAGGGCAATGTCGTCCTGTGCTTTATTTTGTTACGTGTTATCAAMTCAAATCAAATTGTATTMGTCACATGCGCCGAATACAACAGGTATATAGACCTTAGAGTGAAATGCTTACTTACGMGCCCCTAACCAACAGTGCAGTGCTGGGGGCACGTAAAACGTCTGCCATCTTCTCCGGCGCCATGTTATATGTGTAACCAAAGTATACTTAGTACTTCGTGTCATTTTTTTGTTGTGTTATCCACATGTGGTGTTGCATTGTGTTTTAAGTTGTCAAATAAATCTATCTACACCACATATGCATGCGTTTCACTGTTGTCTTCCTGGTCGAGCCCCCAACTAGGCATCTTCTTGAAAGAGAATACAGTAGGATGTCTGGCAACACGAGAACCTTGGCTACTTACCTCCGTCTTTGTTGCAGAGGCTGACGAGGTTGTGGACGGTGTCCATCATCTCCTGCTGCAGCCTCTGCATGGCGGTGCTGTTGCCCGTCGCCCTGGTCAGCTGGGTCTCCAGCTCACGAATCACTCCACTCTGCTTGGCCACCAGGGCCTGCAGGCTGCCCTTCTCCTCCCGCAGCATCTCCAACTCCTCCTGGTGACGAGACTCCATGTCCTGCATCTTCTGCTCCAGGAACCTTGGGCGTCAGAGGACCCGGCGTAGGAAAGTTAGCTATGCATATACCTTTAGTTTATAGAGAACTGTAATCTAAAGCTATAACTAACTTTTCTTTATCGGATTTGTCCTCTATTCGTAATCTGGTGCTTACATGTTTGTATGGAATTTACATTGTCGTTCCCAAATAAATACTGGTATTTCTTTGGGATTGTCAAAAACAGTGAAATTTCATCACTTTCTATGTTATTTTCCACATGCTCCTTTTGACAGATCAAGCAAGTGAATTGTCATTCTAAATCTGCTGCAGCATATCCCCTTCTCTCTACCCCAAAACATGTTCTGAACTGTAACYGTGGTAACATGTGGAATGGGAACCCAACTTTACATAAGCATTCAGACCCTTTACTAGGAGACTCATAATTGAGCTCAGGTGCATCCTGTTTCCATTGATCATCCTTGAGATGTTTCTACAACTTGATTGGAGTCCACCMRTGGAAAATTMATTTGATTGGACACGATTTGGAAAGGCACACACCTGTCTACGTAAGGTCCCACATTTGACAGTGCGTTTCAGAGCAAAAAAAAAAGCCATAAGGTCGAAATAAATGTCCGTAGAGCTCCGAGACAGGATTGTGTCGAGGCACAGAACTGGGCCGCTCGGCCAAACTGAGCAATCGGGGGAGAAGGGCTTTGGTCAGGGAGGTGACCAAGAACCCGATGGTCACTCTGACAGAGCTCCAGAGTTCCTCTGTTGAGATGGAAGAACCTACCAGAAGGGCAACCATCTCTGCAGCACTCCAACAATCAGGCCTTTATGGTAGAGTGGCCTGACAAAAGCCCCTCCTCAGTAAAAGGCACATGACAGCCCGCATGGAGTAAAGGACTCTCAGACCATGAGAAACAAGATTCTCTGGTCTGATGAAACCAAGAACTCTTTGGACTAAATGCCAAGTTTCACGTCTGGAGGAAACCAGACACCGCTCATCACCTGGCCCTTTACCATCCCTACGGTGAAACRTGGTGGCAGCATCATGCTGTGGGGATGTTTTTCAGCGGCAGGGACAGGCAGATTGTYAGGATCAAGGGAAAGATGAACGGAGCAAAGTACTGAGAGATCCTTGATGAAAACCTGCTCCAGAGCGCTCAGGACAGACTGTGGTGAATGTTTACCTTCCAACAGGACAATGACCCTAAGCACACAGCCAAGACAACACAGGAGTGGCTTCGGGACAGCCAGAGACCGGACTTGAACCTGATCTAATATCTCTGGAGAGACCTGAAAATAGCTGTGCAGCAACGCTCCACATCAAACCTGACAGAGCTTGAGAGGTTCTGYAGAGAAGAATGGGAGAAACTCCTCAAATACAGGTGTGCCAAGCTTGTAGCGTCATATCCCAAAAAGACTAGAGGCTGTAATCGCTCCCAAAGGTGCGTCAACAAAGTACTGAGTAAAGAGTCTGATTACTTATGTAAATGTGATATTTCAGTTTTTTATTTTTTTATTTTATACAGTTGCAAACATTTCTAAAACCTGTTTTTGCTTTGTCATTATGGCGTATTGTGTGTAGATTGATGAGGGGGAAAAACAATTTWATCCATTTTAGAATAAGGCTGTAACGTAACAAAATGTGGAAAAAGTGAAGGGGTCTGAATACTTCCCGAATGCATTGTATATATATTACGCCCAGACTGTAATATATATATACAAATGTTTATGTCAGTGGATTCAGTTACCATGAGTTGCACACGGACAATAAACATACATACATTTCATCATACACTTTGTAGATGAAAGTAAACCTTAACTGTATCCAATGGTCTTCCATTTTATAATTATAATTATTATAATATAGTCTTACGTGGAATTGATTAACAAATTCAGAACTAAAGGGGAAAAAAAATGGGCGGTGATTTCATAATTGCACAAGCGTTGCAAATTTCTCTCAGTAAAGGAATCCCTGTCTATGAACTTTGAGTGCAGCTCTCAAACATAGGGATCAGTAGAGGCCGTTTTTTTTTCAGAAGGCATTTTAATGGAAGAATTCAGTACAGCTGTGTTACTGTATTTACAGTGAGCACTGGGGACGGGAGGGAGCTTTTAAACGGACAATGAGAGACAGTCCCACTGGACCAATCAACAAACAGGACTCTGAAAAGTCATCCAAAAGCTACATTCGATTGCTCCCATTGCAACGTCATTAAAGTACAACTTTCAAAGAAAAGATTACGTCGGAAAATACAGCCTCATGCACTTCATACTGTTATACATCAGGGGATGGTGTGTCTTATTGCACATTTAGCCGCTCTGTGTATGACCGAGTCTCCGGACAAAAGGGCATGATGTCTTTAAATGTGTCACRTTGTGTTGGAGGCCGYGTGAGTTTACCCGTTCTTGTCGTGGAGCTTGCTGATCTCATTGGTCTGCACCATGAGCTGCTTCTCCAGCTTGTTGGTGGACAGGGAGTTCTCCAGCAGCTGAATCTCTAGTCTGGAGGTTTGGTTCAGCACCTGTCCCAAGACAGAAATAGGTTAGCGGTATCCCGCCTTATAGAGGTGTTCCAGCGTAACAAAATRTAGGTAAGCTATAAATCATCATGTCCTCTTTAGGAAGAGGTAATAAAGTATAGGTTTTGCATAAAGAGAGGTTGTTCTTCTGACACATGGTAATACTCAGTTGCATATATGACTGGCAGTGATTCCCCGTAGTGTACCTTGCTCTCTGTCTTTCGCACATCAGCAAAAATCAACCCCCACAAGTGCTACTCTTGTTCYCTTCCTTCTACAGCTACCCCAGATACCAAGAGACGTTGAAAACTTAAACATACATACAGTATGCTTACTGTATCACATAAAGAGAGCGTRGCTATTTATGTCATCCATATTTTCTTTGGCCAGCTCCCCCGTTGCCTTTTTGGTGGTGGTTWAATGTGGAATAGCTGAGTCAATGGTGCGTGAGATGGATCCCAACGGGAGTGCGATAAGGTTGGGGGGGGGGGATATATTACCTGCGTCTCCACATCCGTTAGCTTGCGCGTCTGCTCGGCCGTCTTGGWTAGGAGGTTGGTGCCCATCTCCAACATGGCGGCCGTGTGGTTGTGAACGGCACTYTGCTGCAGCTGGGCCATCTCTGTCTTCATGCTCTCCTTGATGTAGTTCTCAATCTGAAACACCCAACGTATAGAGATCATTTACGAGAGGATGGATGAGACGCAGAGGTTGCAACAGACTATAACAGATGGCCAGTAACTGGGGTGTGTTGAAAAAAACACAAGCAGCAGAGGATTAACAGAGACGCTACAAACCATTCAGACGCCACAAATTAGAGATACGGTTGAAAACAGTGAYAGTTGAGAGACGGCTCATAACAAACAACGGTACGACACTTGGAACAAGGGAGTTGTTCGACACGGACACATTCAAGGCGTGAAAACAGGTGACGCTCGTAAGAAATGACACATCGGCCTTCAATTACTTCGTAGTCGAAAGAAAGAACGTGCATGACAAACGTATACCCTCGACGTCGATCAAGATAAACGTTCTGTTATCGTTGTAATATTCCCTCAGATGGACGTTTCAAAGGCTTTCTTATCAGCATCTCTATGTCATACAGTAGATCAACTGAGTTGATTGCGTCTTTCCACCGCATAATGTGAACAAAAAAAAAACACCAGTGAAGAACGAGCTTCAGAATATAGGTGGATCCAGATGTAGGTCATTAGCTAAGGAAGGAAGAGACAGAGATGGCCCCGATACTCACTGGTGCTTATCTTGAAAGCACTCTTTTATCCCTTATCTCCGAAAAAGTGAACGGATGACAAGGCCGAGGCAGTGTCTGAATAGATTGTTCACGCGAATTCACCATCAGCATCAGTTCATACACACGCCGTGAAGTTCGGCCCGTCACATGAATAATCTATTCAAACATCAATCTGACAGTAGCCCTTCTGAGCTCACTCTCGACKAGGGTATTTTCAGGAACGCGTCAACCAGTACCAAACATTCGTGTTGAATGCCCTTAGTCAGCAACTGTTCCTGGCGCACAGGCACCGTGTTGAACGAATAGAACAGCACACACGGAGACGTCACCAGTCAAGCTCCACTACTCAGTGGAGTGTGAAGGAAAATATTTTTTCTAGAAACCATTTGTGACGTCACTCCATTTTTCCATCSCTCTGAAAGTACAGATCGCTTCGTAATTGTCACATTAGCAATGATATCCGGTGATACCCTATGACAACATGGTTGAAGGAGCCTTACATGTGGGGCCCCCAGGGACCTGCCTTGCACTATGACTGAGTGACTCACAGTCCGATCATAGATAGCACAGGCACTGGGACAGGCAAGTCTTTCATGCTCATGCCAGGACCGTATGTTAGATTTCAGTGGAAGAATGATGGGGTTGTTGTTCATCATGCCCATTATAGCTAGTGTTTGAGTGTTAGTTTAAACTTTAAAGACTCTGGAAGTTTGAACTTTAAAGACTGTAAAGTCTTAAAGGGGTAATCAGCAGTTGCTACGGTATATACATTTTTTAAAACTCTTTAATGATATGTACCCATTAATTCTTGAAGATTATTGTCACGTTCGTTGGAATAAATGTCGGACCAAGGCGCAGCGRATGTTGAGTTCCACATCATTTATTAGAAAGTGAAACTAAGCAAAGACAAAAAACAAATAAACAATAAACTAACARCGAACCGTGACTACAGAGATGCTACGTGCACTAACTCAAAACAATATCCCATAAACACAGGTGGGAAAAACAGCTACTTAAATATGATCCCCAATTAGAGGCAACGATTACCAGCTGCCTCTAATTGGGAATCATACACAATCACCAACATTGAGAAACAAACCTAGAACCCCACATAGAAATAATAAACTAGACTAACACCCCAGTCACGCCCTGACCTACTCTACCATAGAAAATAAGGACTCTCTATGGTCAGGACGTGACAATTATAACTTATAAAATGCCCCATCAGAACTGGAAAGCTTGTTTTAYGCCAATGTTTGTCAACAAAGTAAATGTAGACAAACACTATATAGCCTCATAACATGGTTAAAACTATAATTTTGATATCATGAATGGCCATTCCTTGCATCCATAGCTCTGTATATGAATTTGTGAGTGGTTACATTTGTCCAGCCCCATCCCTCAGCTTTTAACTGAAATAGGGCTGGGGAACACGCTTTGGTATTGTTTCAACTGCAGATTGCCACTTTAAAAGTTGATTATGTGTGTGTTCCATTACAGTTGTATTTAGGGTAATGTGCACAAAACTGACATATTTCTAATCCCACGGTTGTTGAAAACAAACGGTTTGCAGGGACAAAATAGAGACAAAACGGAGAAGATGTATTTGGTTTAGACCCAATAACACTCTTCCTAAAGCTAAAGAACATACATATATTTGGCTGAACCTGCGTCAGTAGAGTTAGAAGGCCCGAGGTCATTAGAGCTGGGAGAGTGAAGTCACTTTAATGTGCATAACATGTTCAAAAGATTGGCAAAAACGTACAAAAAACGGGGAATACTCAACTGTCATTGCTTGCCTATATAAAGGATGGATTTCAACATTCCGATCAACCCGAGAGTGAACAGACAATAACACAGACAGAGCATCGACAGTTCCTTTCAATTCTACAACTGTGACAGCGTTCTACCCGGCAGCCATCGGCAAATCTCTGTACACTTGGAATCAGTGTTTCGCTGTAATATCCCCGTCTTGGCATTGATAGAAAAGCGAAGCGTGGCATTGTTTCAGGCCCGCTTTCAGATACAATAGAGCTCCTTTGGTGGTGAAGTACTGCAGACTGATATAAGTGTCACCTCCCACAAAACCTCCGACCTCCGTTCAAGGAGTTTGGAAGGAACATGAAGAGTCTGGAACCCACGCGGTTAGAAACACCAATATTAGACCGGATTGAACTGGTTTATAAACAGTCTGAATCGACAACCTCACAACTTAGAGTTCAAGTATTTATCTTTGGAGACCTGTGCCTTTAATGCTGATATACTGTAGTACTCCCAATGCTTCAATGCAGCTTGTACTCTCTATATCAGTTTGCCAATCCGTTAATTCCAGCCTGTGTAAATGTTGCCTGATATGCTTTGCTTGCACCCAGCGTAAGTCACCTTGGAAGTGACCACGTTGGAAGCGGCCCTTCAGAAACTTAAAACTCAGAGCTCGTCGCTCACGGCCAGTCTCCCAGGGAATGTGCTTGACTCACGAATCAATCTGGCGAGGGTCATAAACGGAAAGTACCAAGGAGAAACAAGATTACACAAACACGCCCCATCATGTAAAAACACCACTTAGGAAGCAGTAAAATAGTCCAATGTGGGTGTCAAGTTATTTGGCTGTTCTTCGCCCAACGCAAACGGACCAAACYTTTCCAGACAGTGAACAGCACAGGATTAGAAAGCAGGATAAAGCAAATAGTATCTTTCATTGCCAGTGGTAGAAAGTGAGTAGAGAGCCACACACTTGTCGGGAATTGGGAAAGCGATGATGAAATAAGTAAAAGTGCACGATATGTATGCGGAGCTGGCCAAATGCCAAAGTCTGATTCTCCTTGACATCTGACCAGACAAGAAACACAAGTTAGCCTAAAAATGCACTCAAATTCAGCAATGTAATTCAAATAGAAACTACTCAAAGAAACCCACCATGCTCCATCTAAATGCAACATACAAATAGCTGTTGGCCAATTAATCATTCTGATTCTTTAATAGAAATTCACATTTGATAGAGAGGAATCTGGGGCTATTATCCGAGTCAGGGGAACCATGTTTGGGACCAGTACAACTTGGCTTAGCAGCAGCCGGAGCACTTGGTTAAACTCCACACACAGCCCACCAGCTGGGGGTCAGTCCAAGTAAGATGAGGTCAGCCATAACTATGGTGTCAGGTTTAACCTCTGACCTAGACTGTGTATCATTATCAGAGCCACTGAGCATAAAGGTGATAGGGGTTGTGTGACTGATTTACGCATTGCTTATTGCTTACACATGCTATATTACGGTAACATGTTATAAATGTTAGTACGTCTATAATAAGGAAARACAGAGCAGATTTACAAGCCTGTTTTCTTTATTTTGCTATGTGCAATGTTTCGTTCCCCTGCAGACCAGTTTGAGCAATATATCATCACAAGTTCTTGCCTCAGTAGGGTTATCAAAAACCCATTCATCGTCGTGTCCGAATCTAGACAATCTGAATCTTTGTCATGTWCATACATGATGTTTTGCTGTCTTCAACTATGTTTATTCTACAAGAAGTTAATTTTTTTGTGTGTCCTTGTCAAGAACACTTTCACTTCATAATCAACGTGAAGCGCAAACATTTGACCGTTTGAAACCGGGAAGAAATTCAAACGTAACACCACTTCCCATGAAAGTAACGACACATCACATATTAAACTCTCTTTTACCCGTCGCTTTTCGAGGTGACAAAGTAAGATGTATTCTTTGTGACATTCCAGAAGGTGCAATAACAATAGCCAATAGACATAATCGCCGTTAGCTAAGTGAGAGCCGCATAAACAGAACTTTATGTTCCCCATACTGCTACTTAACAAAAACGCATAAAGGTTTAAGGAGTTCTGGTCTGGAGGGCCTTGGGTACGTCTAGACCGCCCGTAGCTTCACTAACAACACTGCCTGACACGCTGACCCCCTCGCCACGGCGTCCAAGGCTCCTTTGCTGCATGAAGTGGGTCGCAAAAGCCACTGTAGCTGCGTGTACAGGCCTGCCTTCGTCATTTAGCAGCTTTATGAGCTGTGGGAAATGAGTTACGGCTCCCAGTTAATGATAAAACAATCTGTTTTCAGCTGTGGGGAACAAAAAGAAAGACGGCGCGAAAGCAAAGGAACATGAGGCTCAGACCAGAGGGACAGTTTATCATTGAAAAAGGGCAAACATTTAGGAAACGGTCCACCGTCCTGGTTATGTTGTGAAGTAGAACACTATTCTTTCATAAGACAATACATGACTATACGAAGAAAAAAAAATCCATGGCTATACGTGACCAAGAATAAAGTTCTTGATATTGGAGTAGAGGCTTCCTAGCTGTTCCTAGAAGCWAAATAACCCGATACTCCCTTACATCATTGTGACGGATTGCTATAATGTTTACCATTTTCCCGACAGTTGACATTTGCAGGCTTTCTAGCCAAGAGGAGGGATGGACACGGGTAGACTTGAGAGCTTGTTTTCTCAACAGCCGTGGTGCAGGCGGCGCTACAAGACAGACAAGTAGGCCTGGACTGTTTTAATACTTACTGGCAATGCTCTGTTGTAGCCTTGCTTATCTCTGGCTCTGTGGTGGTCTGGGGTAGTCTCTCCCACTGACGGGACCCAACCCTCTGAAAAGCCTTTAATGGATACGGTAAAGGAGCTATTKCTGTCAATTAGCACCTCACTCTATAACACAGGGCACCTTGAGAACGATGCCAGCAAACGCCTTCTTATCGCCAAAACGACAGCGAAAGTCGAATCAAATATTATTTTTCACATGCGCCGTGTACAACTGGTAAAATAGTAACACAAGAGGAATAAAATAAAATGCACAAGAATGGAACTAGGGAGTACCAGATCAATGTGCTAAGTACAGTATTTGAGGTAGATATGTRCATGAAGGCAGGGTAAAGSGACTATGTCACGCCCTGACCTTAGTATTCTTTGTTTTCTTTATTATTTTGGTTAGGTCAGTGTGTGACATGGGTGATTATATGTTTTTGTCCTGTCTAGGGGTTTTGTATGTTTATGGGGTTGGTACCAGTCTAGGGGTTTGTATGTCTATGGTTGCCTAGATTGGTTCTCAATTAGAAGCAGCTGTTTATCGTTGTCTCTGATTGGGAACCATATTTAGGCAGCCATATTCCTTGAGTATTTCGTGGGTGATTATCTATGTCTATGTTGATGTTGCATGTTTGCACTCAGTGTTATAGCGGTCACGTTCGTTTTGTTATTTTGTATTGTTTGTTACGTGTTCTTCATTATTAAAGGAAGAATGTATTATAATCACGCTGCGCCTTGGTCTCATCACTACGACGATCGTGACAGACTAGGCATCAGGATAGATAATAATAAGGTATTTGAGGTAGATATTGTACATGAAGGCAGGTAAAGGGACTAGGCATCAGGATAGATAATAATAGGTATTTGAGGTAGATATGTACATGAAGGCAGGGTAAAGTGACTAGGCATCAGGATAGATAATAATAAGGTATTTGAGGTAGATATGTACATGAAGGCAGGGTAAAGTGACTAGCATCAGGATAGATAAATATAAGGTATTTGAGGTAGATATGTACATGAAGGCAGGGTAAAGTGACTAGCATCAGGATAGATAATAATAAGGTATTTGAGGTAGATATGTACATGAAGGCAGGATAAAGTGACTAGGCATCAGGATAGATAATAATAAGGTATTTGAGGTAGTATTGTACATGAGGCAGGATAAAGTGACTAGGCATCAGGATAGATAATAATAAGGTATTTGAGGTAGATATGTACATGACGGCAGGATAAAGTGACTAGGCATCAGGATAAGATATAATAAGGTATTTGAGGTAGATATGTACATGAAGCAGGATAAAGTGACTAGGCATCAGGATAGATAATAATAAGGTATTGAGGTAGATATGTACATGAGGCAGGATAAATGACAGGCATCAGGATAGAATAATAATAAGGTATTGAGGTAGATATGTACATGAAGGCAGGATAAAGTGACTAGGCATCAGGATAGATAATAATAAGGTATTTGAGGTAGATATGTACATGAAGGCAGGATAAAGTGACTAGGCATCAGGATAGATAATAATAAGGTATTTGAGGTAGATATGTACATGAGGCAGGATAAAGTGACTAGGCATCAGGATAGATAATAATAAGGTATTTGAGGTAGATATGTACATGAAGGCAGGATAAGTGACTAGGCATCAGGATAGATAATAATAAGGTATTTGATAGATATGTACATGAAGGCAGGATAAAGTGACTAGGCATCAGGATAGAAAATAATAAGGTATTTTGAGTAGATATGTACATGAAGGCAGGGTAAAGGACTAGGTCAGGATAGATAATAATAAGGTATTTTAGGTAGATATGTACATGAAGGCAGGGTAAAGTGACTAGGCATCAGGATAGATAATAATAAGGTATTTGAGGTAGATATGTACATGAAGGCAGGGTAAAGTGACTAGGCATCAGGATAGATTATAATAAGGTATTTAGGTAGATATGTACATGAAGGCAGGGGTAAAGTGACTAGCATCAGGATAGATAATAATAAGGTATTTGAGGTAGATATGTACATGAAGGCAGGATAAAGTGACAGGCATCAGGATAGAAAATAATAAGGTATTTGAGGTAGATATGTGACATTGAAGGCAGGATAAAGTGACTAGGCATCAGGATAGATAATAATAAGGTATTTGAGGTAGATATGTACATGAAGGCAGGGTAAAGTTACTAGACATCAGGATAGATAATAATAAGGTATTTGAGGTAGATATGTACATGAAGGCAGGATAAAGTGACTAGGCATCAGGATAGAAAATAATAAGAGTAAAATGAAGAACAGAGCAGCAGCAGCAGATGATGAGTGTAAAAGTGTGTGAGTGTGCGTGTGTAATGTGTATGTATGTGCATTTGTGTTGTCAGGATGCGTGTGCGTGTTATGTGTGTGTGTGTGTGTGTGTGTGCGTATGTAGTGTATTTGAATGTGTGTGGGTTTCATGTGGGAGTGTCAATGTAGTGTGTGTGAGTTAATGTGAACATGGTGTGTATATATAGTCTAGTGAGTGTGTGTAGGGTCAGTGCAAGATGGAGCCAGTGCAGATAGATCCATATTAATATGCTCTCTGAAACCTGTGGTATTAATTCACTCAATGCCCAGGACTTTTATGGGTTGTGTAAATTGAGTTTGCATATCATTTTGAATAGACAGCATACATATGGGATTAATAAAACACTTATACTGTATATCTTGATTAGATAAGTGTTAAACCCCCTGAGTCAATTCATGTTAGAATCCCAGTTGGCAGCGATTACAGCTGTGAGTCTTTCTGGGTAAGTCTTTAAGAGGTTTCCACGTCTAGATTATGCAACATTTGCCCATTATTCTTTTCACTCTTTTCACTCATTCATTCTTCAAGCTCTGTCAAATTCGTTGTTGATCATTGCTAGACAACCATTTTGAGGTYTTGCCATAGATGTTCAAGTAGATTTAAGTCAAAACTGTAACTCGGCCACTCAGGAACATTCACTATCTTCTTGTTAACCAACTCTAGTGTAGATTTAGCCTTGTGTTTTAGGTTATTGTCCTGCTGAAAGGTGAATTAATCTCCCAGTATCTGCTGGAAAGCAGACTGAACCATGTTTTCCACTAGGATTTTTCCTGTGCATAGCTCAATTCCGTTTCTTTTTTATCCTGAAAAATCCCCTGTCCTAAACGATTAAAAGCATACCCATAACATGWTGAAGCCACCACTCTACGCTAGAAAATATGGAGAATGGTACTCAGTAATGTGATGTATTGGATTTCCCCCGAACAATGGTGGCCAGTGACAAAAAAAAGACTGTAACACAACAAAATGTGGAAAAAGTCAAAGGKGTGTGAATACTTTCTGAAGGCACWGTAAGTCCCTATGAGACAGCGAGWGAGACACTGAGACGATACGAATTAGGAGAGAAACTCAGGCTGAACTCACAGTTAACCTCTACAACCTTTACCCTCACGGCTAGCTACCAGGCATTTATCAAATCGCGACGCAATGCCTCTCGTCTCCCCCCCATATAGTGCACTACTTTTGACCAGAGCCCCATGGGAGTCACACTCTATCCAACCAGTSTACTGCCAGGACCCACAACTCCCCTCTGTGTTTTTCTCTCTTTCTGTCAGGATGCTGTTGTGTTGATTTCGTTATCCTATTCCAAGGACATAATTAGTCTTGTGTACACAATCTAAAACCAAACCAACCAACCATCCCCAAACCAAATCATTGCATATAAAACCAGTGCCCAAAGTAATTTGGCAAGTACTGTAGAGCCCATGCACCTCTTTCCGTCCATCAAAGGCTCAACCTTTTCACAACAGTGAAAATCGTGCCCACTGGTGAAGACTTCTAGAGATTTGCTGTTTTCTTTTGTTTACAAAACTCCCTAAAATCTATCTGATTTACGTTCTTGTGCAGTAAGGAAAATAAGGATTTCCAAATTTCCAAATCCGATTGGTTGCTATTTTTTTTATGCGTTTTGGAAAATTCAGATTATCCAATTTAATTTACTAATCTAATAAAATTATTTCCTTCCCAAATCATGTAAGGAAAGAGGTAAACTAATTTGGACTAACTAATTTGGAAAATTCACTTTCAGAATTTTCTCAATTTGATTTAACACACTATATCTCTCTTCCATTTRCAAGGTCCATTTACCAGACATTAAAAAATGTAATGCATAAACAAAAAATCGAAATAAAGTTTCTTTCACATTATTAAATTGTCACTATATTGAATAATAATAAATGGGACTTACTATATACGACTCGTTTCAAGAAACTAGGCGTATGTCACACGTCACTACTTCACAGGAGAGGCATTTGAACGTAAACATTTATTTGTTTTATTAAAATGCGTGTTTTGGCAGAAATGCCTTATGGAACATGTTAACTTTTATGTGCCTTAACAACAAACTTGTATGCCATATGTTAATACAAATAAAATTGTTAAAATTACAAGCCTAGTTGGTTTAGCCACGGAAAAAGATCGGAACCTTCGAGTGATTGGCTGAGATAATGGATGGGCTGGACATGCCGAGAGATGAGTTCGGATTGGTCTGCCATGTAGCTTCTGTCTATAACAAAGGGCTACGGTATGTGTAGGTAATCCTTTCTAACGCAGCTTTTTTGAAAGACATCGCGAAAAACTGTGTTGTTCTCCACTTTCTGGAGGTCAGAGTTTTGAAATCAGTGGAATGCCCGGTGGAAGCAGAGTATGATAGCTAAGGAGATGGAAAAAATTCTGGTGTTTGATTGCAAATATGCAGAGGAAGTCGAAAAAAGAACACACAGAAGGCTGTTGTATAAAACACCTGTCTCCGTGTTACATCTTCAAACTAAGGCCGTGCAACTATGGCAACCGTGACAGAAAGGGAGAAGCATTCATCCATGTAAGAGAGTCTAGCTAGCTATATTTTCAGATATTATWAGTTTCTGATTTTGTCAAAGTCGTTTTCATTGCCAGTTAAAGCATTCTGTTAGCTAGCTAGCTAATRTTAGCTGGCTCGATAGCTAACGTTACATGTATGATCTGTGTAGTATTATTATTCGTTTCTCAGAGCCATTTGCATTGCTAGTTATAGCCTAATGTTAGCTAGCTAGCTAACATTGAATCTAGTTTTTTAACTATCTGCAGATTCATGCAGGGTAGTAACATTATGAGTTGGGATTATGGATCATTGTTTAGCTAGCTTGCTACATKTCTAAACAAAAGATTCCACTATGCAAGATACGATTTCACTGTACCGTTTACACCTTCTGTATCCTGTGCATGTGACAAATAAACTTTGATTTGGTAGTGTGTGTTTACCAGAGACGGTAATGTGAAGAACAACATGACCAACGCCAAGTCAAATTAGAATCTAAAGTTAGGCCAACGAGACAGTGTTCAAATTCTAAAATTCTCTGGTAGAATGCCCTGGTTTTTGTAATTAGCTTGCCGTTAACTTGTAAAGAACGATCTTGTTGTGAGTTTATTTTCCTGTAATAATGAATACAAATTAGCAAAAGTAAGATGTTTTCAGCTATATGATGTGGTCATTATTTGAACTGGCTAGCCAGCTAATTTAATGTTGGCTAGCTAACAAGCTAGAAACAAACCAAAACATTGTTTAGTCGCCTGGTTTGCTAGATTGACATATACAAAATGTATTTTTAAACGGATGGGTTTATTGGTGTTAAAATACACCAGTTATGCTATTTTGGACCACCAGGCTGCTGATGTCATGCATGTGAATCCTTAAAGAGATGGGTGGGGCTAAGGCTTAAGAGCATGTGAAGGATGCTGAAATGGGTGACAAAGAAGACCTCTCCAGTAAATGTACCAAAACATTCAAGGCCCATTTTCTCAAAAGGGGGGCTACAAGTTTAACAACTGTCAAAGTAGAATTACTTTGCCATTGTTCCTCAACTGTAATGTATGATATACAATGTTCTAGCTCCGAGCCACTACTTTTATACAATGTAAAAAACACAAATTGTTGCTACATAAGAATCGCTTTACAATTGGGGAGAGCTGGRGCTTTAGGAGGGACTGAAAGATGGTGATGGTCTCAGAGTAACGGATGGCTGGAGGGAGTTCCCAGAGCCTAGGAGCATCCCTGGAGAAAGCTGTGGAGCTTGAACCTGGGAATGGAACCTGGGAATGGAAAGGTGGCCTGCCGTGGTGGAATATAAAAAAATACAAAAAAAAATACAAAAAAATACAAATTAGAAAAAATACAAATTAGAATATAAAGAATACAAATTAGAATATGCTTGTAGGTTGGCACGTATTACTGTTCTGTAACAACTCGAACCTGAACCTTTGTACATGATTTCTGTGAAGGACAAGCACAGAGGAGCCAGTGCATCTTGGAATACCTGGAGAGATCCTACATCAAATCCGTTAGTACAATTATCTAAACAAAACGATCATGAGAAAAGTACAGACACTGTAGCACTGTTTATTAAAATCAAAATATCAGACGAGACTATTTTTCTCATTGGACTGAAGGATTTTAGGGCAGATTCTAGGGCAGATTGTGAAATACTTTATACAAACCATTAAGTCAAAGCTATTTATTTATGTTTTWGTAAGTTTTAGTAACACAAACTATAGATCACGTACATGGACAGTAACATTTAGCGCAACTTGAATCAGATTAAAGATTCTAAAGTTTATAAAGCCGAGACAAAGGTGAAACATTTATAAATGGGAAAAAAGCCTGAGAAAAGTCAAACTAAATCTAAACGTGTGACGGCCAAATTTGTTCTGTTCCTTTAGGGAAATATGGTCTTACATTCATTCTTATGTGATTGGAATAATTTATCCCAATCTATTTATAGAAATCTCAGACATCAATTCAAGGTCTTCAACAGTCAGCATCATATACTAAACGAAACACATCCTCGGCAACCAAGGTAACAAGCTACTATCACTTCCCAGGCAATGACAGATGGGTAAAACGTMAAAAATAAGAGCCAATTTCACAAGAAGAAGAAGTTAACATAACCAAGAAGCAATTAATTTTTGATATCCTGCCTTATAAACATGAACTTACTCAAAACATGAAAAGAGGGACGGAGAACGTGTTTGCTTTGAATTTCAGCTCCCCTCTCCGAACAGCCGGAGGGATCTTGTCCAACTGAAATGTTGACTTTTCTCTTTTTGATTTGGGTACTGTGATGTGGAAGGTTTGTTTGTTATTACAATCAAGACTCTGAAAATGAATTTGCAGAGTTGGTCTAGACAAGGATTATTTGGCTATCTTATATGACCATATTCCAGTGGCAACACACTGATGAATCTCAAAAATGGGAATAAATTGGTGTTTTTACCCGGTCCGAAAACTAGATTAAGAACACTAATAGTCTATTAATACATCCTAACATTTTCACTATGTATATGAATCAACATATAATTGAATTATAGGCTATCATTGTAATAACCATATTTTACTGTTTTGCTTCCTTCTGTTGAGCTCAGGTTACTTAGCATCATTCATGTGAATTCATCGAGAGTGAAAATAAATATTTTGCAGCCGTGATTGTGTCGGGATGTATATTTTCACAAATCCTTGAGTTACAAGGAGCTCTCTTATGTCAAAGCAGGCCCTCAAATTACCCCAATTAATTATGTGTATCTGGATGTTTGGGAGAGGAAACACGCATTCATCCAAGACATGGGAATGCGGAAAGAGAACCAAACAACCAAACAAATTTAACTCTGCTCGGAGGAGTTGGACCCACAGTACCAGGGCAGTTTTCCGAGGAATTGAGCTAGTGATTCTCTCAAACATGGGAAAGTTTCCACTGGGTTTCAATCCAAGTAGGAATGTGGCCGATAATAGCTGAGTAATCACTTTGGCACTGCCCTTTCAATCTTCCTAGCCCTAGAACACAAAGGAATACCAACCCACGGGAGGTGGGTGATTAAATCCAAACATTCGGAGTATCCCTCTCTCTTCCAGCACATTTCAGACATAGGTGGAATTGGTTTGCCTCAAGATAGCCAGAAAGCCATAATACATTTGATATGTGAGCAATCTCAACGTTTGTGAACATGGTAGGGGTTTCTCATAACATAATAATAACTACTATATTCCCTCACTACCAGAGGCAGCTAAACATCTATCAGAACTGCTGCCTCGTCTAATCAAATAAAATGGCCATTTAATGACAGCGATTGTTACATTCAGCGTCACGTCCATGTTTATCTTCCCCACTAACATCCCGCTAAAGAGGCGAAAGTTTATCAATTCTCTAGTCATCCAGGGTTACCCAACATCCCAAGTCAAACCCGAGCTCCCCTTTCGTTTCTATGTATACATCACACAACGAGCCACACTGTTACATCAGGTCTAAATTATGAGGCACTTCTTTGCTTCATCTCACAGTGTGGGTGAGACTGGACCATGCATCATCTGTAGCTGTGTGGGTCTGGATTCTGGACAGGGGGCTTTGATGTCATGCGTCTGTGCTGACAGCGGTCGTCATCGTGCCCCGGGGTAGTATGGGGCGGAAGGGGGGCGGCACAGGGGGTCAATGGCATGGAGGCCGCAGAGGCAGTGGCTCGGAACAGCCCCTTTTCCCTCAGTTACGGTGCATGCTGAACAACAGTGGAATGAAAACAAAGCAGCAGGAAGAGGTACAGTAGCCCTCACCAGATGGAACTGCTTTGGTCTGACCTCAGCTCGTAGCAGTGTAACGAAGGGAAAATGGATGCTAATGACTGCTGAGGCCGTGTGTCTCTTTCACAGATGAAAATGTCTGTAATAATAAAAAAGTCACAAACCTTAAGAAGATRTCCCAATGTTTCTGCACTGTTATAGCTAGTTTCACATCCTAACCAACAACTCAGAGGTCAAGTCTTGTAAAGTAATAACACTGACTAATTCATCCCACTTTCCTTTGGCTAACCTGCAATCTACATGTCAACGTGGAGAGAATGCAGTTCCCTTCGAGCAAAACCCCACCCTTGGAGCTGTGGAAGCTCATAGTCATATCATATGGAAGATCCCCAGGCAGACCAGACCAGACCTGCACAGTAGAGCTCTGTTTGAACCCTGTAACATCATCATAACCCAGCGTGGTCCTCTCCAGTCTCTTACAGCTCTGCCTCCTCTGAGGGCCCAGAGCAGAGCAGCAGGCACCCAGAGGATACGCRGCACAATGTCGCCATATCCCCGGGCTTTCATCTGGCTGGATCTCTGTTTATTTTTGCTTTCTGAGACTGAAGTGCAGAAGAAGTGTGTATACACATGGTGACAAGCAGGGGAGAGATTAGATGATCGAAACCAGCGCACCCCAAAGACAAATAGGGTAGGTGCATTATCCCCAGGCTGAGCTGAAGGATAAGGGATGCGTAGGGATCCTTTCCGCTAGACCAGAGGTCTCCGACAGGTCAATTGCGAGCTACCAGTATCTTTCAGCCCAACTCTGAGTAGCCTTGCTCGCCAAGCAATTTTGAAAGTACATGCCATTTTCACGTGTTCCTCTGCAAACTGTCATGAACAAATCTCGCAAGTATTATACACCGCAAGCACCTAGCTTCTATCTAATTAACGCACCTTTGACATTATCCCACCCCTGATTAGCCACTATTGGTTTAAAAAGCCAAAGTTAACACAATATTTGCTCATTAATTTACAGCAAAATTGCCCCTGTCTGTCTGTATTTCTGCCAACCAACCCACAAGACACTTGTCTATCAATCCATATAGTCACAAGTGTCTTGTGGGTTGGTTGACAGAAATACTTTCCCCAAAACCGTATCAATGAAATGTTACCGGCGAAGTAGGCTTACCTGGCAGAAGTATTTAATTTGTTATTTGCAAACCTTGAAATGAGCAGCAGCAGTACAGAACCGTCGTTAGACCTGCACATTAGAAGGCACATTCCTCACTCACTAAATGCACAATTAAAAGGCCAGATGTGCAATTAAAGGGGGATTACACTCAAAAATCTAAACGTGTTAGTTTTCTTCCAGACCTATATAAAAACGGGTCGTCTGATGTGATTTAAGCATTGGCATGGACTCAGAACATCCAATTTCGTTGTTTCCGTATGAACAATTGTAATTTTGAGTGTGGAAAATAAAACTGAGAAAGTATCATTTGGGAAAATAGCAAAAATAGGGAAAAATCTCAGATTTTATAGGGTCCCTGACCTCAGCTCATACCAGTGTAACGAAGGGAAAWKGRWKSYWAWKGSYWRRRKTKKTTWWKRAMCMWTWWTTKRMCMRGKWWWWTGACAGAAARCATAGTGCACTACTTTCTCTTGTACAGTAAGGACCTGGGGAGGAGTTGCAGGGGAGAGAAGAAGAAAATAATGTGGCTATTTGAAAGCTAGGACAAAAATSAGTCGCTTACTACTTTTCATTTTACATAAGTAGCTCTCATGCTAGAAACGGTTGGAGACCCCTGCGCTAGACTATGGTTACAGCAAAATAGAATATAATACTCCAACACCATTATGTAATAGTTGAGAGTCCTATATTTGAATGCTTTTGATTCCTCTTAAATTGAGAACACGTAACTTGCAGTTGTCACCTGCCACATAACACTATTGAAATGTCCTGAATAGTAAAAGAAAAGAAATGGTCAAATAAAGTAAAACAAAACAAACTTATCAGGCAGATTGACACGATGACACTACGATACGTTAAGACGTTTGAGAACTTAGTGCATAATGTTTCAAGCTCGGTGAACGAGTTCTGAGTGGTAACAGAGGCAGATCCCAGCTGACCTTCTACAGTATAGACCACCATTAGTCAGACTGAATCTCATCCCATGCTCCTCCAGTCTATCCAAGCACCGCCCCTCCAGACCTGCTGAGGATTAACCCCCCGCAACCCCAGCCTGCAGCTCCCCCCGGCAGATAAGTCCACTCATACAAACATCTGCACCCATTTATGACTTAACAGGCTTAGAGCTCCATTCTTTTCCCAGCTGCAGACGTGTGTTCTGGGCCTGTCTCGTTGAGTGACTCTCTGGTGGTGGTCTGCATCAGTCTGGTAGTTTCTGAACCCCTACACTCGACTACTGTTACACCTCTTGCTGAAACGATCCGTTTATCCCTGAAACACTTACAGTTTGATAGTACAAGAGGTCAGTCTTATCCTGACCCAACAAAGCCTGCTAGGGCTCTATCATAAGGGTGATTGAGACTACATTGAGTCCAGTTCTTCTCTTTAAAAAGTTGGGGTGTACTGCGGATTGACCTTTGACTCCTATTTTAAGCAGAGGTCTGATATTATGTGATAAAGCACACTATCTCCAGTTGACTCTGCCAGCCACAGCCCTGGTATTGTGTGGAATGTGAGAAGCCTGGCTTGGGTCCCAGACAAGGCAAACACGGTGCTCTACAAGGTTAAGTTGTTCTCCAGAGCTGTTAATATAACGTGTGTGTGTGTGTGTGTGAGGGGTGTGGATGAGGTGTCACGCCAATCACAGCTCTAAACTGTTAAAGCAGGACCCAAACACGTCCCACTCGTAAGACGAAACCACCCACCGCACTGGACGGAGTTGCGAGTGGCCTACCGTATTGTGCCGTTTCAAACCGCATGTTAATATATCATAAGATATGGACCGCAAACAAGTTCTTCATCAAGCAACTTTTCCCTAAGCCTCACCCACACCAAAGACATGGGATAAATAAATGAGTGAGGTCATTGCAAATAGTTCTCATGGAAGTCCGACGTAATATATGACAACAACGGCACAAGAACAGAGTGAGAGAAGGAAAACGGGGCTGTTCATCATTTACAGATCCAACTCTGGTTGTGAGGGAGTGAAAATGTTTATCTGTTGCCCAATATCTCCCACACTCTTTCCCTCTCTCCCCACCTTCACTTGCTTCTCTTCACTCGGTTTCCCACAGGGCGTCTGCTTTGATGACTCGATAGTTATCTGCTGTTTCTGTTCATTTATTCAAAGGCTCTCCGCTTCAACTGAAACTATTCCATTGCTCTCTTTCATCCCCAATTGTGATGTTTTGATTTGTAATCATGGAGAGGTTTAAGAAGCTGAACTCTCAGATAAGGTGAAATGGTGTCCTTTGGAACTTTGGCAAGCGGCCCCCAGTGCTGACAGACAAAGGCAGCCACTCACAATGGAACATGTGTAGGACACAACCTCTAAGGGGATTAGAGCTCGATGGCAGTGTATGGGGATGCTTCAGGAATTTACCCCGACTCCTCGGAGTCAGCCTTATCTCTCAGATGAATAATTGTCAGATGGGAGAGAATTCCGATGGATTTTGTAGACGATGAAACTCTACAGTGAACTTAAAGATTGGCTGAACCCGAAAAGAGATACAAAGAGACAACGGCTCAACGGTCTCTTGCTTTTCTGCCGCATGCCAGGAAACAGAAATAGAAAGCATAGGCCTGCATGAAAAAAAGAAAAAAAGCTGTATAGATTTATATAAAGGCAGACTCTTGTAGGGCCTGGTGGAATTCTACAGGACTGAAATGAACCAGAAAGGGCTACCCGATGGATAAGTTCTGAGAAAGATGACAGAAACTTAACAGGGCAGAAAAACTATGACATGAGTTATAGCCTATGTCATATATAAATATTAGAAACCAGGGACACGCCATTCTTATCACAGCTGGATTCCAAATTCAGTAATGATATGTTGTAGTAAACTGTGATAGCGGAATTTATTTGACCACTGACCGAACAATCACATTTATAGTATTGTATGGTATTCCAATTCCACAATATAAAAATGGCAACTGTCTTTTATTTGGGTCAAAATCACTCACCCGTGCCATAGAAAGGCATCTGCCAGGGCATTGAACTATGAACTACGTTCGGCAATGCTCGCAAGCTACAGTATTACTTCTAATCACAAGCACAACGACTTCAACTTGCTTTCCCAAAACAACATTATTTATGTTAATTCCTCTCACAGGCATGTCATACTTAACCCTTATTCAAAACAGGGTCAAATGCCACTAACCGTTTCAAAATATTAGTTACCTGATATACAGTTTAGGCCTATATGGTAAAATTATCCATATTACCTGAGTGACATGCTGCAGCACACTCACTTTACAACTTCTTCAAGCTAGGGTTTATTTTTCTCCACTTCCTGTCTGACTGACGTGCCCAAAGTAAACTGCCTGTTACTCAGGCCCAGAAGCCAGGATGTGCATATAATTGGTACCATTGGATAGAAAACACTTTGAAGTTTGCAGACATGTTACAATAATGTATGAGACTATAACACAATTGATATGGTAGGAGAAAATCCAAAGAAAAACCAACCAGAATTTTTTGGGAGAGGGACCATGCTCTTCCAATGGAAAGCTATGGGTCATATGCAATTCCAGCTCCMAGATTGCGATTCCTATGGCTTCCATTAGATGTCAACAGTCTTCGTTCAAGGTTTCAGGCTTGTTTCTTCCCAAACTAGGAAGAATTTAGAGYTTTGGTACTGGGAGTCAGAGTTGGAAATCAGTCTGTGCGCGTGCGACGAAGAGGACGCGCACTTGCTTATTTTGCTTTTCTATTGAACATACTTCTTTCCGTATGAAGTCTAATAGTTTAATTAGGATTAAATGATTAAATAGAAACATATTTTGACTTGTTTTAACAAAGTTTAGCAGTAGCTTTTTGGATTCCTTTCTCTGCATGTTGAACGAGTGGATTACTCAAATCGATGGAGCCAACTAAACTGACTTTTTGGGATATAAAGAAGGATTTTATCTAACAAAACGACCATGCATGTTGTAGCTGGGACCCTTTGGATTGCAAATCAGAGGAAGATTTTCAAAAAGTAAGTGAATATTTAATCGCTATTTGTGATTTTACGAAGCCTGTGCTGGTTGAATATTATTTTGATGTGAGGCGCCGTCCTCAAACAATCGCATGGCATGCTTTCGCTGTAAAGCCTATTGTAAATCAGACAATGTAGTTAGATTAACAATAATTTAAGCTTTTAACTGATATAAGACACTTATATGTACCTAGATGTTTAATATCCATAATTTTTATGATTATTTATTTGAACTGCGCACCGTCCAATTTCTCCGGAAGTTGTCGACAGGTGACGGGACGCCTAGCCCTTAATTTATAATACCTGTGGTAAACCCAGGAAGAAAAAAGAAAAAATCAGGGACAGAAGGAAACCCAAACATAATGCAGTATATTCTCAATTCATTCAACACATAAACTAATGAGTGCAGAGCACTAAGTGACATGTCTTTGAGGGTTATATAACAAAAGCCTGACACACCTTACCAAATACAAAAATAATATAGCGATTAAAGCTAGATAAATCCTGCACAAAGCGCCCACCAGAGAGTGATTCATTAAAATGAATGCAAGAAGTTTAACCACATGTACCCATGATGCCTCTCAGAGAGCCTCTCCAGACCGCGGGTAACATTACAGAGAAATTAACTCCACCATTAATTTCGGTTGCATAACTGTAGTATAAAGTTAAGGACTTTTCTGCCCAATATCAAAAGTTCTAACAGGTTCGAGGCTGATGACCACAACGAAATATGATTCCTGGAAAAAGAGTTTGAAACTAAGTGAGCTGCCATATTGACTGTGACAAACATACTAAATGCCCCTTTCCTGAAAATCAAGAACATTAACCATGTTGTCCTCAGTGTTCACATCCATGTGGAAATACTGTGGCATTGTCGTAATGGACTTCCTTATTCCCTTGACATGTTGAGAAGAAAGCTCTGTTCTCTTTTTACCTTCTCTGCTAGTGCAAAGGAGGCAAAGATTAATTTATGGAAGCAGTAGCAGAATAGAACAACGCGTTCTGCTATTTTTGTGGTCTTACAAGTTTTGTGCTGGACAGGAAGGAAGCGCTTCTAAGTCTGTTGCATGTCCACGAAATCTATGCATCATCCGATTGTTAGTTTTGGCCCGCATTATCAGCAAAAATGTACTTTGATACAGAGGAAGTCACCCCTAAAATAGCTTGGTCTTTCCTTGGCTCTTTAGGCATGCTGTGTGGCCTTCTAATAGCATAACGAATAGAAATATTCAGCCTTCCGCTGTATTAACCATGTTGTACATCCATTAACCCCTGTATTTACACTAACCGGCATGGCCGTGTTCAGTTTAAAGGCACAGCAATGGGAATTTCACAGGGATAGCACTGTGGGACACGGATTTTGTCTCTCGTTTTAACTTCAACAGCTTATTCTGGCAATGCCTCCCTCTGAAGAAACATTGGTTTGAAACCCTTTCTACTGTCTGCACCAAAGTCAAAGTGTGAAGATCTATCACTTTCACTCCCTAGAGGCAGAAGGTTTTTTTTGGCTCCTCAAAATGGACCTTCGTCCAAGTTCCAATGACTTGAGTTGTCCTTTAAATATTGAGGCAGTAGAAAGGGAATCTTGAGTGTATCTCTCCTGTCGGTGATTTATATCTTTCAAACGTTGAACGCATCTGGAAGTGATCAGGTGAGTGATACAACACATCTCACCCCAAGTCATTTTAACTAGGATTTAATGTTGTTGTTTTTTTAAAAGGCAACCTTAATGATCTTTCCTCTACAACTGACCAGGCACACTTCCCCAAGCCCTGCAGCAATAGCCTGGAGTGGGGATGCATTAAGTGGCTAGTTTCCAGCAACAAATACCCAAAGATCACAGACAATCTGATCAAATCCCCCCTTCTTTACAGGTCTGCTGGAGAAGTAATATTTAGACAAACAGAAGCCAMCTTTGACTGGGCAGGAATGTTATCAGTGCCTGCTCTTCCCTGGGCCAAGCAGAATTTCAGACGGAATGATCGGGACAGCCTAACGCTTCCCAAACAGCTGCTTGCTTCATCTACCCCCAACAGTTAAGCGCCCATGCATGGGAGTGTGTGTGGTATCCTTTGTTGATTCTTTCACCAGGGTGGCTGGTGTAGCATTAGGGCCAGCTCTCCTCTCGACAAGCAGTCAAGGCTTACGTGATTAAGATAGATAGAGTGGCTGGGACACTTAATCTTCTGTCCAATGAAAAATGTTAACTGCATCCCGATGTTCCTGCACGTCCATAATTAGGCGGAATTATCACTGTGTGCTTTAGGGTTGCCTCGTAAAACGTCTCTTCTAATTCTTCCCAATGTTGGTGTCAACTGGTTACTGTAACTTCTCTTATCAATCAACTTTATTGTTGACGAGATTATTGAATGTTGTTCTTTCCGAATATTAAAGACATGCTGGATGCATGTTTTTTTTGTCCTTCTTTTTTCCCCCCTTTCGTTTTCCCGCTTCAGATGAAAAATGTCAGAGGTCTGCAGAGAACGCAAATGTGTCAGGGAAGAAACATGATGGTATTAGTGGTGATGGCAGATGCTTTCGCACACTCACATTTTTACATTTGTGGAAAAGTTATGCCAGCGGTCTCATTAGTCGGGAATTCAGTACTGTTTCTATAGTATGCTGTATAGTGTGTTGAAGTCCACTGAACAAAGATAAAGACCAGTGAGATTCAATTTCAGTGGGATTTGAACTCAGACTCTTTTCTAAACAGGATGGCCTGAAAGTAGGCCTACAATGTAAAAAAAAAAAAAAAAAAAAGCCAATTTAACCAATTGCTTAATCAGCATTATTCTGTGAGTTGAGCAGACTTCAAAAGGACAAGAATTTGAGCGAATCTATTAAAGTGTGTTTACTCAACAAACTCAGCTCAAATTGAGTGAATATTCAATTCAACATGAGAATATACAGTGCAATTGGAAAGTATTCAGACCCCTTGACCTTTTCCACATTTTGTTACGTTACAGTCTTCTTCTAAAATKTATTAAATCAATAAAAAGCTTCAGCAATCTACACACAATATCAAATAATGACAAAGTGAAAACAGGTTTTTAGACATTTTTGAAAAAGTATTAACAATAAAAAGCAGAAATACCTTATTTACATACAGTAAGTGTTCAGACCATTTGCTTTGAGAGTCGAAATTGAACTCAGGTGCGCCCTCTTTCCATTGATCATCCTTGAGATGTTTCTACAACTTGATTGGAGTCCACCTGWGGTAAATTCAATTGATTGGATATGATTTGGAAAGGCACACACCTGTCTATATAAGGTCCCACATTTGACAGTGTATGTCAGAGCAAAAGCCAAGCCATGAGGTCAAAGGAATTATCCGTAGAGCTCCGAGACAGGATTCTGTCAAGGCACATATCTGGGGAAGGGTACCAAACATTTTCTGCAGCATTGAAGGTCCACAAGAACACKKTGGCCTCCATCATTCTTAAATGGAAGAAWTTTGGAACCACCAAGACTCTTCCTAGAACTGGCCGCCCGGCCAAACTGAAAAGTCGGGGGAGAAGGGCTTTGGTCAGGAAGGTGACCAAGAACCCGATGGTCACTCCGACAGAGCTCTACAATTCCTCTGTGGAGATAGGAGAACCTACCAGAAGGACAACCATCTCTGCAGCACTCCACCAATCAGGCCTTTATCGTAGAGTGGCCAGATGTAAGCCACTCCTCAGTAAAAGGCACATGACAGCCCATTTGGAGTTTGCCAAAAGGCACCTAAAGGACTCTCAGACCATGAGAAACAAGATATTCTGGTCTGATGAATCCAAGATTGAACTCTTTGGCCTGAATGCCAAGCGTCACGTCTGGAGGAAACCTGGCACCATCCCTACGGTGAAGCATGTCTCTGGCAGCATCATGCTGTGGGGATGTTTTTCAGCGGCAGGGACTGGGAGACTAGTCAGGATCGAGGGAAAGATGAACGGAGCAAAGTACAGAGAGATCCTTGATGAAAACCTGCTCTAGCGTGCTCAGGACCTCAGACTGGGGCAAAGGTTCACCTTTCAACAGGACAACGACCCTAAGCACACAGCCAAGACAACGCTGGAGTGGCTTCGGGATACGTCTCTGAATGTCCTTGAGTGGCCCAGCGGGAGCCCGGACTTGAATCGAACATCTCTGGAGAGACTTGAAAATAGCTGTGCGGCATCGCTCCCCATCCAACCTGACAGAGCTTGAGAGGATCTGCGGAGAAGAATGGGAGAAACTCCCCAAATACAGGTGTGCCAGCTTGTAGCATCATACCCAAAGGTGCTTCAACAAAGTACTGAGTAAAGGGTCTGAATATTTATATAAATATAATCATATATATATATTTTTTTGTAAATTACTAAACATTTCTGAAAACCTGTTTTTGCTTTGTCATTATGGGGTATTGTGTGTAGATTGATGAGGGGAAAAAACTCTGTAATCCATTTTAAAATAAGGCTGTAACGTAACAAAATGTGGAAAAGGTCAAGGGGTCTGAATACTTTCCCATGGCACTGTATGTTCGTTCAGTTATATGCCCAAATGTTGAGCAAACTCACAATCCTATTACAGCTGGTTGCCTTACAATTGTATTTTGAATCAACATACTTTTCTTACAATGTATAGACGTGGTACTAAATATGTGACGTGATTTTTCTCCACTGAACAATATTTTGCATGCCAGTAGTTTTTCTTCATTTATATAGTGTAGGTCACCAATCATTTACAAACCACAGCTTGTTTCAAGTTTAAAAGCAGTTTTAAACCCAGTGATGCATAGTGATATGTGCTGTTTCTGAGCAAAAGCCAAACATTTATTTTTGGAATTGATATGTACTTACCCGTATCTTTGTGCTTTACTAGAGTGAAATTGTAAATAACAATTTGTTCTTAACTGACTTGCCTAGTTAAATAAAGGTGAAATAATACAAATAAAAAATACAGCATACAGTAAGAAGGAATAACATATTTGCTACTTTCCTAACTACAAACTCAATCAACAGTTCATTGGAATGTAAGATTGAATCATTTATAAAGAACGACTATTTCTCGCAACCTGAGGAGTGAAAAGATAACGTTTCAGAGCTAGATGAAAAGCGGTAAAACTGTTGAGAAGCTTTCCTAAATAGCTTTTAAAAAGGTACACCTATTACTAATAAGCAGAGGGAACAGCATGCTAACGGGTGTTGACGACGTTCTGTTAAATGAATCACACAACTCCAGAGTAATCTCCAATCCACTGTGCATTATGTGAAATGATTTGTTCACTTTGTGCCAACATTTTACAGACAAAAATAAACGATTATGTGTTTAAGCAATTCATCATAGATTGGCCTTACTAATCTCATTGGAAAGTCACAATATTGTGAAAAGTACAGCAGAGCTGCTTTTCCGAATTTAGAGTTTGTTTATTTGATTCATGTATTCATTTCAGAGAGACAATCTGTCTTTTCAGAGACAGGGTTCAAGTCTCAAAGCTAAGAAAAGCAATTCAGTTGCCAAGTGGTATCAGTGATGACCTCACAATTCATTAACGTCACAGTGAAACCGTATTTGTGATCTTAAACACCTAACTGGCTTTACAAGCAAATCATTACTCAGACATAGGCAAAAGAACATGACACCTCACCATGAAAAGACTCATTCATTATTTGCAATATCTAATACATAACAGGTCTTCATTTGTTGGAGGAAAAGGACGTGATGGCGCAACCTGGTCTCAGAGCATTTCGTATTATTCTGTATGTAAATCCAAGTTGGTAAGTTTCGTATGGTATGTATTCATTTGTGGATGTCCATCCACCATTTTGTATGATATGTTACGATTTTCAATCAAAAGTTTGGACATACCTACTCATTCAAGGGTTTTTCTTTATGTTGACTATTTTCTACATTGTAGAATGAAATAACACATATGGAATCATGTAGTAACCAAAAAAGTGTTCAACAAATCAAAATATATTTGAGATTCTTCAAAGTAGCCACCCTTTGCCTTGATGACAGCTTTGCAGACTCTTGGCATTCTCTCAACCAGCTTCACCTGGAATTATTGAAGGAGTTCCCACATATGCTGAGCACTTGTTGGCTGCTTTTACTTCACTCTGCGGTCCAACTCATCCCAAACCATCTCAATGGACAGATTTCCACCGGTCTAAAGGCCGTTGCTCGTGTTTCCTTCACACAGTCTTCTGTGAACAGTTGATATTTAGTTGTGTCTGTTACTTGAACTCTGTGAAGCATTTATTTGGGCTGCAATTTCTGAGGCTGGTAACTCTAATGAACTTATCCTCTGCAGTAGAGTTAACTCTGGGTCTTCTTTTCCTGTGGCAGTCCTCATGAGAGCCAGTTTCATCATAGCGCTTGATGGTTTTTGCGACTGTACTTCAAGAAACTTTCAAAGTCCTTGAAATTTTCCGTATTGACTGATCTTCATGTCTTAAAGTAATGATGGACTGTCGTTTGTCTTTGCGTATTTGAGCTGTTCTTGCCATAATATAGGCTTGGTCTTTTACCAGATAGGGCTATCTTCTGTATATCACCCCTACCTTGTCATAACACAAATGACTGGCTCAAACGCATTAAGTAGGAAAGTAATTCCACAAAATAACTTATAACAAGGCACACCTGTTAATTTAAATGCATTCCAGGTGACTACCTCATGAAGCTGGTTGAGAGAATGCCAAGACTGTGCAAAGTTGTCATCAAGGCAAAGCGTGGCTACTTTGAAGTATATAAATATAAAATATTTTTTGATTTGTTTAACACATTTTTGTTTACTACATGATTCCATATGTGTTATTTCACAGTTTTGATGTCTTCACTATTATTCTGCAATGTAGAAAATTGTAAAAATAAAGAAAAACCCTTGAATGAGTAGGTGTGTCCAAACTATTGACTGATACTGTATGCTATTTATTTGCTAAATGTACAATATCTTGCGAATTTGCACAACGTACAATATGTTGGAATTTGCTAATCGTATGAGATGTTACACATTCTAGGTAGCGTTAGCTAGGGTAGGGTTAGGGTTACGGTTAAGGTTAGGGTTAAGTTTAGGTGAAGGGTTAGCTAACATGCTAAGAACTTGCAAAGTAGCTAAAAAAAATAGTAAGTAGTTGAAAAATTGCGAATGATCTCAAATACTAAAGTTGTCTGTAATGAGATTCGAACTCGCAACCTTTGGGTTGCTGGACATTTGTATTATACACCAACCCCCCCCCCCCCCCCCCCCTACCAACCACCCTCCTTTCATTTTTGCCTTAAGTAACCATCTGGCTTAGTTAACTATACCAAACATAACATATCATACTAAATGAAATTCACCGATTTACGTTCAGAATAATACAAAATGCTCTGAGACCAGATTGGACATAGTCATATGCACCACAGGCATCTGTCTCTTAACCCCCTAATAGATGGTAAATTAGCAACACTCAATTTGAAATGTACGCAGCTTATTTTCCTTGCCTACAATTCTTGGCAAGCCCAATGAGAAGGATATTTATTTGTTGATTGCTTTCCCAGTTGTGTTCACTGAGCACTGCRTTGCAAAATCATTATTTATGTTTCCCGCGATACTCTACCTTACCCAGTTGTAACATCATATTTGCTTTAACCTCTATTTAAATCTTAAAACTGCCCTTGCCTGTTGAGAATCCAATTTGAAGGTTACCCTTCAAAAGCATACAGAGCGTTGAAGTAAAAATGGATACACAATTTTGCACGGCAAAATATATAAAAGGGAAAATGGAAGATGCATTCTCAATAACAAGTAAATATCCCCTTTTATAAAATAAAACAAATATTGTTTAATGTCTTTCCTGTTAGTAAATCCTGTCCATCAATCAATATAATGTACTTTGAAAATACCTGATTATCCCATTAAGTTGTTTTCTTTGTATTCTAATGCTACAGTCTGGACTAATGAGAAGTCCTGGGTAGCAGTACATAGAGGGAGCATTCTTCCCTCGCACTCTCACAGGGGTCTTTATTGGTTTCCTGTCATTAAAGAGACAGCACACTGGAGAACGCTGGGTGACTAACATAATACTACCACCACTTTGTGATGGACGCAGCGCGGAACGTTACTGGACGTCTTTGGAATTTGCTCAGGGAGCACGGAGATTTTCGGAGAAGTACTGAGTACTGATCTTACACAAATAGATCAGTGGTTAATACAGACAGTTAGGTAATGAAACAGCTTTGTGGATTTAAATTATATACGGATGTTGGTTATTTGTCGGTATGTGACAGTTGCACAAAGGCTTTTAACCAGATTAATAGGACCCTCATTCAGTATCGTAGGCTTCTGTATGAGATTTGCTCACCAAGTTTTACATTTGCCATAATGATCAATCATCAATACAAGATCCGCTCCAAGATCTTAAACCATTAATAAAAGTCTTGTAGAACACAGTTCCAGCCAATATGAACACGGACGTATCCCTGACAATGCAGTAAGGACATGAATTAAGACAACCACAAGAAACCTCTAATTGAAAGCCGGAGAACATCATTCTCAAACACACGTCACTTTAAAGGTGTCACGAAACACCAGGGGAAAAAATCAGAAAGTCAACATAAAAGAACACCTGTGTTCGTCTAAAGTTGTGACAGTGTGACCACTTCTCACTTACCTTCTGCAGCCACTGAGTGTAGTTCTCCATGACGTGCTCCAGGTGTTGGATCTTCTGGGAAGCGAAGTCCTGTTCCAGTGGTGGAGCGTCTCTCTGCAGCGCATTGGCGCTGTTAAACTGGGTCGCGGCTTTCCCTTGTCGGCATGAATTCCCTCCGCTGCCATCGCCCTCAGGTAGGATAAAGGTGTAGGTGCACTGTCCATGCTGGACTCTGTGGTACCTCCGATTACTGCTGCTACTACTACCACTACTACTTTCACTACTAGTACTACTACTGCTGCTCCCCGTGATGCCACCTGTGCTGCCCTGTCCTGTGCTGCTGGCGCTGCCATCTGTCCCTTTTCTCTGCTCCCCCCCACCACAGCTTACTGCCACCAGCAGGGCTGCCAAGGAAAGCAAGTGGCCGGAAAACTTGTTCCACAACATCATATTAGGGGGAAAGGTTGAAAAGTAAAGTCCTTGTATCGTTGGATTCTGGATTTTCTTCCGTTTAGCGGTCAGTCTTGGGCCAGCATTCCCTTTGGCTGGAGTAGAATCAGAGCGCTATAAGGATCCCAGTCGATGTAGAATATGTGTCGCCCATCCCCGTGCTGGACCTCCTACTGTGAGAAGGTCTGGAGGGCATCGCCGGTGTGCTTACACACACGCGTGTGATGGGTTTCTGGAGTGCTGTAAGTCCCGTCACAAGTCAGCCAGAAGTCAGTCGTCCAGGGCTCACCACATACACGTGTTGCACCGCGACAGCTTGTATGTTTATATAGATGATCCTTGCTTACACTACGTCAACGCAGCACGTGCATGTATGTCTACATGTATTGAATATGAGTGTCAGTGCATACAGATAGTGTCGTCAGACCTCCTCTTGTGTCTCTGCTCTGCTCTTCCTCCTCCGTCTCTGCTCTGGTTTCCCTCTGTGACTCAACGACTGGAGCGAGGCTCACTAAAGAACAGCACCGGGCTTCCAGCACACTCTGAGCCTGCCCCTCACAGAGACTGCAGAGGAATGTGTGTGTATGGACGAGTCTCTCTCTCTCTGTGTGTGTGTGTAAGGCAGAAAGGGACCCCAGTACAGAGGATGTGCTCAGACTATGAGGATCGGTTTACAAGCTCTGTGACCTGAGGTTTGTGTGGTAGCCCTGCCCCTGTAAACACCAAGTCTGTTCTCATCTCCCCTGCACTTCAGTAAACAACAGACAGCACAGGATTCTCACTGTCCATCACTCCACTATATAACACAGGCGTTCACAATGCTGATCACACATGTCGAAGGTTGTATTTCCCAGTTTTTTAGTAAATGTAGTTTTATCCCATTTGGTGGTAATAGAATTCGATGTTTACATACTTTATCATATTGAATGAAGGGATATATCATATCTAATGTTCTTTTCTCCTCCCACCAAAAATAGCCACAACATGGTGCAAAACTCTGCGAAAGCTGTCAAAATTCCAATCTGGGAGAGCGCTCCGTGTTTTCAGGAAAACAAAACCGAAATCCAAGAGTGAGTAGATAGAGGAGGAATGTCTTCATCGGCAGCCAGCGAGGGAGGCCAAGGGAATACTGTGGTGAAAGGGCCAGGGTCAAAAGTCAAGTCCCTATTATGGACAGTGCCCTGACATCCCTAGGATCCAGGGCAGGCTATCAACAGATACAAATGACCAGGTCCTCATCACTTCACTGTGGTCCAAAGCACCCCGATGTGTGTGTGATGTGTACGTATTCTGTCATAGTGGGGACACAGTGTGGGAAAGGAAGGGTGTGTGAATTAATGCATTGAGGAGACCCAAGATAACAAATCCCCAGAATAACCAAGGCTACCCAAGACACAAAGCATGTGCAAACATTTCTGGGAAATCTGGGTACTGTTGACGTACTTTGCTGGCGTCTGTTACAAAGTCCAAACGGAGCAGAGAGTCATTGAATGTATTAAATCAAAACTACTTGCACTGCCATGAACATTAGCTTAAATGCCATGCTGTCAAATAAGATATACTATCATACAGTCTGCTGTATACATACCAGGGTTGAAGGCAGTCAGTTCAGGAAGTAAACTGAAAWTCCAATTCAACGATTGAAAAAAGGGCATCTATTTTCAATGACTTCTCAATAAGCTATTTATGTGAGCAAAAAAATAATAATTGGGGGATTTTAAGTTCCTGAATTGACTGACGTCAATTTAAATTGAGCCCAACCCTGATACATACATCTTTAAAATCTAATCTAATCAAATCTACTCACATGCTTCGTAAACAACAGGTGTAGACTAATAGTGAAATGTTTACTTATGGGTCCTTCCCAACAACGCAGAGAGAGAAAAATATAAATAATAAAACTAATATTAACAGAAGGAATAAATACACAATGAGTACCATAACTTGGCCTTATTTCCTTTATTCAGATTACGACCTCTTACTTTCTGTTATTTGAAAATGAAATCATCTCAAAAATATCGCAGTTTTTTTAAAACAAGCCATAGAAAGTTGGTTGCAATTTCAGTTGAATCCAACAGAAAAGACTGAACAAATATTACAACAAATATTATGGTTAAACTCAAATATACTAATTGATCAAAATAAAAGAATAAATGGAAATGTCTGCTCCACTCAAAAATGGAAGAGGAAATTGGAAGGGGGAAACAGTAAGGAACCTGTCTGTCGTCCCTGCATTAAAGACTAAAAGTGGTTGAAAAAATTGTGACAAATAAAAAAAGCATACCTGTTTCATTTAAGAACAATTTTTTTTACAGCTGTACCATATAGATTGCAAAATAGTCGGGAAGAGTTTTTCAATGTACCGATTCCATGGCACATGGTTTATGAACTGATGCACAAAATGACGCCAGAAACAAAACCAAGAGTTTTTCAATTTAAATGATGATACAACATTCTGTGCAACCAACATAATGTTCTATATATGGGGTATACAACCATCCCAGCTCTGCAGAAACAGAATCATGTTGCAAAGAGACAGAATCATTAGATCATCTGTTTTGGYACTGTCCATATGTAGCTTGTTTTTGGGTCGCAGGTTCAGGAATGGCTGAAGAATTGCAACATTTGCCTGGAGCTAACTCTGCAAATAGCACTGCTGGGTGATTTAAAAAGTCAGAGTCAATTGATCAATAATACAACAATACTCTTAGCAAAAAGGTTTATCTTAAATGTACAATCTGTAGAAACTACGAGAATAGAAAGGTTCAGAACTTTACAGCACAGTTGCAAAATATATGGCAAATAGAAATCCGAACTGGATGGTGTTCTGAGATAGATGGGAGGGGTTGAGGGTAGCTGAAGGATGGGACTTAAAAGAAACAAAAGAGAACTATTGTAAAATATACTGTGTCCGTAAAATGTATATAGCATGTATGGAAGTAGAAACCTAAGTGTTGTTGTCTATTAGTTTACTCCAATTAGGGGAGGGGTTGTAGGGTTAGGGGAAAATATATTTAAAAAATATCTATATACTGTACATACAGGAAAGAGTTAGTGCAAAAAGGGTCGATACAGATAATCCGGGTAGATATTTTTTAACTATTTAGCAGTCTGATGGCTTGGGGTCTGTTCAGGGTCCTRTCTGTTCCAGACGTGGTGTATCGGTACTGCTTGTCATGTGGTAGCAGAGAGATCAGTTTATGACTTGGGTGGCTGGAGTCTTTGACAATTTGTAGGGCCTTCCTCTGACACCGCCTGGTGTAGAGGTCCTGGATGGCAGGGATCTCTGCCCTAGTGATGTACTGGGCCGTATGCACTACCCTCTCTAGCGTTTTGTGGTCGGATGCCAAACAGTTGCCATACCAAGCGGTGAAGAACTTTTGAGGATCTGAGGGCCTATGCCGAATCTCTTCAGCCTCCTGAGGGGGAAGAGGCGTTGTCGTGCCTTCTCCACAACTGTGTTGGTGTGTGTGAACCGTGATAATTCCTTAGTGATGTGGACACTGAGAAACTTGAAGCTCTCGACCCGCTCCACTGCAACCCCTTCGATGTGGATGGGGGTGTGCCCCGCCCTCTGTTTCCTGCACCACATTGCCAGGTCACTGACCTTCTCCTTATAGGCAGTCCAGTCGTCGGTGATCAGGCCAACCAACATCGTGTCGTCGGCAAATCTGATGATGTTGGAGTCGTGCGCGGCCACGCAGTCGTGAGCCTACACGCCAATACATTTGTACTATCAAATTACGAAGCAGAAATACATTGTCATATCAGACACAACCTCCTTTTAGCTCATATTGGCATAGTCGGTGTCTTTTCACAACAAGCAGCAATTGTAAGTCTACAGGAGGAAACACACAAGCTGTTCGTACTTACAGCATCTTAATTGAGTTGTGTAATCTCACATCTGAATTCTCATAGAAATGTAAACATTGAACATTGAGAAAACAAACGCAGTTTCATAGCTACAGGACTACAGCCATTTWAAAAAAAAACTGATGCGGTCCCAAGTGGGTCTTTCGACATAACACTTTCTTTGACAAAATGTGATAATCGGCCAACTTGTGACAATCAAGCACAGCATGGATTATGTCAGTTTTTTCAAGGCTGCTATACAGCTTTTCTAAATCGGAATCTGGCTCGTGTTGTGCTTTTGAAAAATAAATTAGCACCGTTTATGGGTTGTCAGTTGATTTCTTCAATGCGTGTGGACATACACAAGACAACTATACATACAAGACAATTATTACATTGAGACTACTGAATTGTCTATAAATATCAAGATTGAAAAATTTACAAATTGCGTAAAAAAAGTATGGTTATACGTAGAAGACAAGTCTCAATTGTCATAAAATGATTACGTTGTCTCCATATAACCGGATGACAACAGTAAATCACATTAGCCTCTTGAAAGAAAGATAAGTGTTACAAAATGCACAAAGTGAGTTTAATTTAACCCAGAGTTATCGCCCAATAGAGACTTAAGCAACGTATTCAGACCCTCTTCCATAGCTTAACGCCCTTCGTATACAACAAGGGAAATTTGAATTAATTACACGGTTGTGCAATCCTTTCAGAGCTCCACTGTGGTGCAGACACTATGAGGACATAGAAGAGGCTTTAGCCCCTAATCCCCAGGTTTGTCATGGCAATGCTGAACCTGCGCCAGCGACCATACCCATTCATTGCAAGTGCTAATGCGGGTCATAGCAGTGTATTATTCTCCTGTTTGGAGTTTGGAGTCCAGGGCAGACCTGTCATATTCTGAGTTCCTACTGAAAGACCCACMGTTGAGTCCCACTGTGGTCTAAGGGGACCGTAAAGCAYACACACAATGGCTGTGTTAACACGCCTCAGCGTGATGACTTTACTTTTCAAACTTGACGGTTGAGAGGTGAGAATTRGGGATGAAGCTGTGTGTGTGTGTATGTATGCGTGTGTGTCTTGGTGTGAATGGGAGTAGCTATGTGTTTGAGTATATAATAATAATAATAATAATGGATTGGATTTATATAGTGCCTTTCTACCGACTGAGGTACTCTGAGTGCTTTACATAGTAAAGTAAATGTGCAAGTAAATGAATTACTTGCACATTCATCTTCTGCACATCTTTCACTCCAGTGTTTAATTGCTCAATTGTAATTACTTCGCCACTACGGCCTTACCTCCCTAATCTTACCTCATTTGCACACACTGTATATAGATTATTTCTATTGTGTTATTGACTGTACGTTTGTTTATTCCATGTGTAACTCTGTGTTGTTGTTTGTGTCGCACTGCTTTGCTTTATCTTGGCCGGGTCGCAGTTATAAATGAGAACTTGTTCTCAACTGGCCTACCTGGATAAATAAAGGTGAAATAAAAACAATTTAAAAGGGGGAAACTCACCTCATCAATGTGTGTCACCCAACTGGGGTTAACACCGCTATTCTGGTAATAGGTGCCATGGGACTTTTTTTTGACCACAGAGAGTCAGGACACCCATTTAACATCCCATCCAAAAGACAGCACCCTGAGCAGGGCAATGTCTCCTTTACTGCCCTGGGGCATTGGGATTCAATCTTAAGACCAGAGGGAAGAGTGTCCCCTACTGGCCCTCCAACAGCACTTCCAGCAGCATTTGGTCTCCCATCCAGGGACCTACCAGGACCGATTCTGCTTAGCTTCAGAGGCAAGCCAGCAGTGGGATGCAAGGTGGTATGCTGAGAGAGGAGAGCTGTTCACCTACAACTAAATCCATAGGGGTACTTCAACAAGGCCTACATTACAATGAGCTCACAATGTAAGTTCACTTACCAAGATCCTCGGGGCAAAAAAATGAAGCGGCTCAATCTCTCACGGATTTCCTTGCAAGGAAGTGCATTTAAAAACGACATAAGAATGGAAGCATACACACTCAACACACCAGAAACAAAAGACCAGCCGAGAGACAAAGTGGGTGTCTTGTCACAGGTTGGGCCTGCACCATGGATAACATGTCCCCGGACGAGAGATAGTGACAGACAGACAGACAGACCGACCAACATGTTTAGTCTGCCTCCTAGCCCCTTGGACTAATTCCTGCAGCAGCAGATGAATTGACTGATTCTTTAAACAGCCTAACATGGCACATGTCTGGAGGGATGATGTCATCAGGGTGAGACGGCTCGAAGAGTGACACCCCCAAGCCATTAACTCGAGCGGGCTGCCATTCCTAGTTATCCCCTCCACTCTTGAGACCGAACTCAACACCGGCACTGGGCGCTGTCCGCTGTCAAAGCAGCCGGTTCTCCCCTTCTATCCTCCCCAGATGGCAAAGTTCAGGTCAAGTTTAAAGAAAGGTAAGAAAGTCCCTGCCTGTCAATTTTCGCAAAGCAGTCTTTTATTGTGATTTTTGATTGAGGAATGAGTCCCTCTCGTCGTCATTGGCGGTGGCCAGATGTGGCAATGTCACAGGAGGAATGTAAGGTATGAGCAGTGCTGGGAATTTTTKGGGGACTTGAGTAAAAGTGAAGATACCTTAATAGAAAATTGCTCAAGTGAAAGTCACCCAGTATCAATCAAATGTATTCATGAAGACCTTTTTACATCAGCCGATATCTCAAAGTGCTGTACAGAAACCCAGCCTAAAACCACAAACAGCAAGCAATGCAGGTGTAGAAGCACGGTCACTAAGGAAAAACTCCCTAGAAAGGCAGGAACCTAGGAAGAAACCTAGAGAGGAACCAGGCTCTGAGGGGTGGCCAGTCCTCTTCTGGCTGTGCCGGGTGGAGATTATAACAGAACATGGCCAAGATGTTCAAACGTTCATACAGTAGATGACCAGCAGGGTCAAATAATAATAATCACAGTGGTTGTAGAGGGGGAAACAGGTCAGCACCTCAAGAGTAAATGTCAGTTGGCTTTTCATAGCCGATCATTCAGAGTTAGAGACAGCAGGTGCGGTAGAGAGAGAGAGTCCAAAACAGGAGGTCCGGGACAAGGTAGCACGTCAGGGTTCCATAGTCACAGGCAGAACAGGTTAAACTGGAGCAGCAGCTGGTGGACTGGGGTTGACTGTGGACAGCAGGTGGACTGGGGACAGCAAGGAGTCATTAGGCCAGGTAGTCCTGAGGCATGGTCCTAGGGCTCAGGTCCTCCGAGAGAAGAGAGAAAAGAGAGAAAGAGAGAATTAGAGAGAGCATACTTAAATTTACACAGGACACCGGATAAGACAGGAGAAATACTCCAGATATAACAGACCAATCCTAGCCCTCCGACACATAAACTATTGCAGCATAAATACTTGAGGCTGAGACAGGAGGGGTTGGGAGACACTGTGGCCCTGTCCGTCGACACCCCCGGACAGGGCCAACCAGGCAGGATATAACCCTACCCACTTTGCCAAAGCACAGTCCCCACGCCACTAGAGGGATATCTTCAAACCACTAACTTACTACCCTGAGACAAGGCCGAGTATAGCCCACAAAGATCTCCCCACGGCACGAACCCGAGGGGGGAGCCAACCCGGACAGGAAGATCACGCCAGTGACTCAACCCACTCAAGTGACGCAACCCTCCTAAGGACGACATGGAAGAGCACCAGTAAGCCAGTGACTCAGCCCCCGTAATAGGGTTAGAGGCAGAAAATCCCAGTGGAGAGAGGGGAACCGGCCAGGCAGAGACAGCAAGGGCGGTTAGTTGCTCCAGTGCCTTTCCGTTCACCTTCACACCCCTGGGCCAGACTACACTCAATCATAGGACCTACTGAAGAGATGAGTCTTCAGTAAAGACTTAAAGGTTGAGACCGAGTCTGCGTCTCTCACATGGGTAGGCAGACCATTCCATAAAAATGGAGCTCTATAGGAGAAAGCCCTGCCTCCAGCTGTTTGCTTAGAAATTCTAGGGACAATAAGGAGGCCTGCGTCTTGTGACCGTAGCGTACGTGTAGGTATGTACGGCAGGACCAAATTGGAAAGATAGGTAGGTTTTGTAGGTTAACAGTAAAATCTTGAAATAAGCCCTAGCCTTAACAGGAAGCCAGTGTAGAGAGGCTAGCACTGGAGTAATATGATCAAATGTTTTGGTTGTAGTCAAGATTCTAGCAGCCGTGTTTAGCACTAACTGACGTTTATTTAGTGTTTTATCCGGGTAGCTGGAAAGTAGAGCATTGCAGTAGTCTAATCTAGAAGTGACAATAGAATGGAGTAAAAGTCTAAAAGTATTTGGTTTTAAATATACTTCAGTATCAAAAGAAAATGTAATTGCTAAAATTTAAATTTAAAGGAAAATTATAAATAATTTCAAATTCCTTATATGAAGCAAACCAGACAGCATAATTTTCTTGTTTAAAAAAAATAAAAATTACAGATTGCAAGGGCCATTCTCCAACACTCAAACATTATTTACTTATTAAGCATGTGTTTAGTGAGTCTGCCAGATCAGAGGCAGTAGGGATGGATGACCAGAGATGTTCTCTTGATAAGTATGTCAATTAGACCATTTTCCTGTTGTGCTATGCATTCAAAATATAATATATACTTTTGGGTGTCAGGGAAAATGTATGGAGTAAAAAGTACATCATTTTCTTTAGGAATGCAGTGAAGTAAAAATAAAAGTTCTCACCTCATGGGTACTTGCCCCTACAGCTAATCAGTTTAGCATTGTAGCTAAAGCAAGCAAAAAGTTTGAGTAGTCATTCATCTTCAGGACCAACACGTTACGAAAGCCTACAGCATTTTGCATGCTAATGCTAACATGCCAATTCAACTATACTTCTTGCTTGTTACAGCACCTGTACACACAACACCTTCAACACTCTGCAATGTGCTCTGTACCCTCACAATACAGAGCAAGTACCGACTGTAGCACACTAAAGCATATCTCTGAATACTTCAACTTTTGCAGCGTTCATAGGACTCTTTACAAATCAATTTGATCAGGTTTGTCACATAGAATTACCTTACGCAACACGAGCCTGGCTTTTTCATTTGCAATCAACAGGTTGCCTGACCCTGCGCACAAACAAAGAACATGATCTTCGCTGTTTGTTGCCAGGCAAGCGGAATTTTGGCGCTACTTAGAGATATCTGTCACGTCATACGGCTAGCTACCCTTTCCTTAGCTCCGTAATCTGAAAAACAGAGTTAACACTCCACAATGTGTGCCTGCACGTCTGCTTGGTCGGAGAAGGTTCAAGGTGCTTCACTGAAGTGTGGACAATCACTGCATTTCCAGGCTGATTGGCTTTCCAGAGCAAACGTGTTTAGATCCCCTATAGGCCATTAGCTTCTGTAATCTAATTCATCTGGCGTGTACTTAAACAAGTGGTCAATGCTGCTATGCTGTTATCTCGGCAAGCAGAGGGAGGAGAGACCCTTCTGAAGTGTTTACGGAAGATTATAATCACACTCCTCCATTCTCCCTAACAAGGCAAATAATGTCCCCCTAAAGTTGTCTTCCATTTCCACACACTGGGCAAAAACCRGTTGAATCATCATTGTTTCCGTGTCATTTAACCCAAAAGTTCTATGTGATGACATTGAAGTAACGTGGAAAACTGATTGGATTTGCAAAAAGGCATCAACGTAAGGGAATGTCATGTTTTTTTTTGACCCAACTTTTAAATCTAAATCCAATGACAGGGCGACATTTTTGGTTGATTTCACATTGACAACTTATCCAAATGTAAATCGAGACTAGACGTTGAACGGACGTCTGTGCTCAGTGGCCTAAACTAATGCAGACCTATCAACATTGGCCATAAAGACGGATTAGAAGAAAAAATTACACTCCAACAGTCTAGGTCTGCGTAAAGAGGACCCCACCCAATACCTCTGCATTGAGTTAACGTCCCATTTAAGATCTATTGCTCTCTGTCATTAAATGGGGGTGACATTTTGGGTAAGACATCCCCAAGATTCTAATGTAGAGTGGACTGAATGTACGAAGTGCAACTGACATCTGTTGAAAGCTGAAACCAGTTGATGTCAACAGACTTTGCCTCTACCTTTTTCTTTTTTTATCTAACAAAGAAATGCTAATCGTAGCCGCCTAATTGTAGTATTTCATTCAGTGCCCCTTCAACATCAATTATTTTCTTTGAATAAATACCTCATCCACTTCATCAATACAACGAGTTTCGTCTGTGCAAGTGTCTATGTAGCCTACTATACTTTGTCCCTGGTGTTTGTCAGCCTTCCACAACACTGTCAAACCTGCAACCCGATCCACTATGGGGAAAAGATAGCCATGCAGCAGTAATTAGCCCCAACTCATCTAGCTGGCTACTTGGACCACTGTTTGACACGAGTCATGATGTATGTGCCCCAAAGTCACTGACAGGAAGCTTTTTGTCATCGTCAGCATTGGCCGATGATGTACATCAGACAGACGTAGCAAGCCCAGCTATCGTTCTACTTACTCTTCTAATTTCCCCATTGGCAAGCCATGTTTGCACTCTTAATCTCGAATGCAGCCACCATGCTGCCATTTGTCACGTTGTATTTTCATCTGCGGTAATGGGACCGGTCGTTCTAACATGGGGAAAGAGCATGACATCATCGCACGGTTCTTTTCTGGACTCACGTTGCCTGTGGAATCAACAACACATATCAAGTCAAAGTGTGTGTGTGTGTGTGTGTGTGTGTGTGTGTGTGTGTGTGTGTGTGTGTGTGTGTGTGTGTGTGTGTGTGTGTGGTGTGTGTGTGTGAGAGTGAGTGAGTGAGTGAGTGTGGATGAGATCACCCACGTGAGAGTAATACATGTGTTCACCTATGGTACTTTGTCTTTCGTCTATTCAATCACTATTCAACCGTTCCTGACTCAAATGTAGTTCCCTATCAGGTTCACTTACTGGGATATAAAAGCACCAAAGTGGTGCTGAAACATGGAAGTCACACGCAATTAGCCACAGATAGAGTGCATGTGTGTGTTCATCCTCTTCTAGTTAACCCTTGCCTTGGTTTTCATGACAGTGCCGGCCTGTGTTTTCATAACACACAGGATGATACATCAACCCCATGAGATGAACGGGGGTAGGGATGGGTACATTTCAGGTTTACTTACAGTACACTTCCCTTCTCTGGCTCCCAACGCATGAAGGATGGGAAGTAGAGAATCTGATAAGGCCTAAACTGTTTCTCTGTCCGCCTATCCGCTCCAGCCATCACCTATTGGGGGGCTGTTTGCAGATATCATGAGGTATGATGCAGCCAACACCAGACAGAGCAGGGTTTTGTTGATTCTGTCACCATGGTAGTATTTTAATGGAGGGAATGGGAGTCCAATAATGATCACAATGTAGAAAAGAAACGTCCCTTTTTCAGGACCCTGTCTTTCAAAGATAATTTGTAAAAATCCAAATAACTTCACAGATCTTCATTGTAAAGGGTTTAAACACTGTTTCCCATGTTTGTTAAATGAACCATAAACAATTAATGAACATGCACCTGTGGAACGGTCCTTAAGACACTAACAKCTTACAGACTGTAGGCAATTAAGGTCACAGTTATGAAAACTTAGGACACTAAAGAGGCCTTTCTACTGACTCCGAAAACACCAAAAGAAAGATGCCCAGGGTCCCTGCCCATCTGTGTGAACGTGCCTTAGGCATGCTGCAAGGAGGCATGAGGACTGCAGATGTGGCCAGGGCAATAAATTGAAATGTCGTATTGTGAGACACCTAAGACTGTGCTACAGGGAGACAGGACGGACAGCTGATGTCCTCGCAGTGGCAGACCACGTGTAACAACACCTGCACAGGATCGTTACATCCGAACATTACACCTGCGGGACAGGTACAGGATGGCAACAACAATTTGCCCGAGTTACAGCAGGAACGCACAATCCCTCCATCAGTGCTCAGACTGTCCACAATAGGCTGAGAGAGGCTGGACTAAGGGCTTGTAGGCCTGTTGTAAGGCAGGTCTTCACCAGACATCACCATCAACAACGTCGCCTATGGGCACAAACCCACCGTCGCTGGACCAGACAGGAATGGCAAAAAGTGCTCTTCACTGACGAGTCGCGGTTTTGTCTCACCAGGGGTGATGGTCTGATTCGCGTTTATCATCGAAGGAATGAGCGTTACACCAAGGCCTGTACTCTGGAGCGGAATCGATTTGGAGGTGGAGGGTCCGTCATGGTCTGGGGCGGTGTGTCACAGCATCATCGGACTGAGCTTGTTGTCATTGCAGGCAATCTCAACGCTGTGTGTTACAGGGAAGACATCCTCCTCCCTCATGTGGTACCCTTCCAGCAGGTTAATCCTGACATGACCCTCCAGCATGACAATGCCACCAGCCATACTGCTCATTCTGTGCGTGATTTCCTGCAAGACAGGAATGTCAGTATTCTGCCATGGCCAGCGAAGAGCCCGGATCTCAATCCCATTGAGCACGTCTGGAGCTGTTGGATCGGAGGGTGAGGGCTAGGGCCATTCCCCCCAGAAATGTCTGGGAACTTGCAGGTCCCTTGGGGGAAGAGTGGGGTAACATCTCACAGCCAGAACTCACAAATCTGGTGCAGTCCATGAGGAGGAGATATACTGCAGTACTTAATACAGCTGGTGGCCACACCAGATACTGACTGTTACTTTTGATTTTGACCCTCCCTTTGTTCAGGGACACATTATTCCATTTCTGTTAGTCACATGTCTGTGGAACTTGTTCAGTTTATGTCTCGGTTGTTGAGTCTTGTTATGTTCATACAAATATTTACACATGTTAAGTTTGCTGAAAATAAACGCAGTTGACAGTGAGAGGACATTTCTTTTTTTTGCCGAGTTTATTTTATTGTCAGGAAACGTACAATATGAGGACTCAAGTACAACAGATGAATCTTGTGCTTGATGTAACAACTATCCAGGTCACGTTGCTGTAGAACTGTTTGGCTCTGATGAAAACACATCTTCTACTTTGATAGATAATGTACTTCTTGTAGCAAAGCCAAAGAAGACGTTCGTTCATAATTCATTCTATTAACACTGTATGTAAGATGTTCCAGCCTTGTTTTCTCATGTGATTAAATGTTTCTATGATATTCATCTTCTGGAGTTTTTATGTTGTTGTTCATCAATAAACCTTTATTTGAAATGCCACGAGTTAAGCCTTCCCGAAACATTACTTTACAAAGCCCGTCATTTATGATAATATAGTTCACATCTGTGCACATGTCTTATGTCTTGTTTAACAAAATGACATGCAAAAAGAAAAATGGGGACGTTTAGACAATTTTACATAAACACAAAAMATGCAGTAAATCAATCCATTTTCACTAGTGAACAAAAAAAATCACCTGTGTATGAAACAAAGGCCAACACACCTGTGGAGTAACTTGTAAACCAGCTAGATAAATGCTCACCACAACCTACTGTTTTATATCATGTTTTATGGACTAGAAAAGTAAATATTTGCTCTCTGGAAAAAATGGCAACCGACATGTATGGCAACCAAGTCCCATGTGACCCATAAAATTTAAGCCAGCCCCTTTCATGTTTTCAGACACAAACAGTGGGATGATGAATCCTGTATCCATTTACAGTTGACTTACTTTACAAAGCCTCAGKAGTATTGAGTCACCCCCACCTGCTTTTGTATGGCTCACTGTAGAAACATTGAAATAGTGAAGCAATAGTCTAATGGAAGGATTCTTTAAACGTTTTTGTGGTAAATTAGAGAAAAATACAGGCACATATCAGGTAATACAATGCAAATGAATATATAGGTAAAGTGGAACTCGTTGTTATAATATAATATTTAGTTGCTTACACAATAAAGGTGGAAAACGTATTGGGCTTGTGCTCACATCCGCTCACTCTCACATGCCAAAATAAAGAAACCATTGGCTCTATTGGTATACTTTTGGCTATGAGATGCACAAATGACTTATTCATAATTCWAAAAATTATTTCATAACATGTACATTTATTAACTACCAAGATGTCCTCACCACAATAGTCTATTTTGGCATTTCGCTTCCTGTATCTAGATCTAAATCCATAGAAGCACCTGCAGAGACTATGGCCCTCCACTCTCCTATTTCCCCTGCCCGGACATTTTCCATCCACTGGCACCAGACCTGCGAATTCCTGTGTGATATTAGAGATAGCTACTGGTATAAAAATAGTACCCAGTTAGATAACCATGTACAGGGGGACAGGTGGAGTAGTCCCTAAAAGGCTGACTGGCTGGCGCGTTGGATTGTTTCAATGGCATGCCTATATTTGATGCCTACTGCAGAAAATTATTAGTGTCACACTGTTTTGTCAGGAGACTCCACCTACACTTGTGTGTGTGTGTGTGTGTGTGTGTGTGTGTGTGTGTGTGTGTGTGTGTGTGTGTGTGTGTGTGTGTGTGTGTGTGTGTGTGTGTGTGTGTGTGTGTGTGTGTGTGACTAGATTTGATTTGACTTGCCTTAACTAAAATGTATCMATCCCTACCAAAAATGTCCATTAATTATAATCCACATAATATTTCACATTTCCTGTTGCTGCAGGATTATGTTCCTGCTGTAGCAAACTGGCTCAAATTGAGATTCTACATCTGTGCTGCTATCATCTGAGGTTCATTGATCTCTGAAAGTTTCATTGCTTTGACTGCGCTTTTTGTCAGTTGATGGAACATTGAACCGATCTGCAAAGGTAACCCTACAAACGTGCACCGGTCAATGTGAGCCATCATTGACACTTCCTAGAGCTGTTTTGACATCTCATCCGCATCTCTTCAATTCGATTGTGCATTCTTGCAGTTAACTCGGAGTCATTTGATTGTATTGCTTTCGTTTTCACTTTCTCTTCACCAGATCGATGACCCGCCCAGTAATAGACCTGACCAGGTTTCGAGAAAATAAATTGGTTTTTAGCTCTAGTGTTTTTGCCAAATAAGCCACAAATCTGGAGTCACAGTGTAATAATGGAGACAAACCTTGCTCTGTACCTCAAGCTGCTCGAAGCACACTTGAACTGGATATGTACAAGCAAAAGCTGATCTGCCTCAAAAAGGACATGTACTTCTCAGAAAAGCACGCAGAAAGTGTAAAAGCAACCCAAGATTAGCAACATTAAAGCAACATTCAATTGCTGAGATAAATTGTGGTCAGCAAAACCCAAATTAAGCTCTCTTGCACCGAATTATCTTCCTGTACGCATGTGAAGTGGTGACCACCTATTGAAGCTCTGATAGTACAACACTGATAGTCTGAGAACCTCTGCCAAGMATGGGACTATGCCAAACTGTGATGTTTTCAAATGCATTTAGGAGAGATATGGCATGAGCTTATTCTATGATAAGACCTTCATGAAGAAAAAAAAAGCCTAGATACGGTATGACCACATCTCTACGTGTACTCCTAAAGCTCTTTGCCAAGAAGCCAAAGTCATTATTTTTATCTCTTGTTGCGAGGTTAAGTTTAGGCTTCTTTAAGATTGTGTGCGGGTTGTGTAATGTCAAAGCAATATAAATAAATGCTGTAACACACTGCTGACAGCAGCACTCCCTGAGGTTGACAAGACTTTCTGATTATGGGAGACATTTATGGACCCCAACTAAAAATTATGAGAAGAAGATGGCCGACATTGCGCCCAAGTGTACCATAAGTCCAGTATTTCCACATAGGGAAGTCAGAGCTGCTTTCTCTTAGTCCCCGAATGTGGAAAGGGTCTGTAAAGGATCATTGTGTCATGGTTGGCGACGCGTGCCTCACTGATCTGCAACACAATGAGGTGACAGAGTTTAGCGAGGACCTTAAACACTTTTCTGATGTAGGGCCATAAGCTCCATAATAATAAAACAGTCAGCTCGACGTGTCTTCAGCCAACAGCAAGTTATCCTCCTTTTGATATGAGGGGGATCACCTGTCAGTAACACTGACCGTGGTACAAACCAGACCCACTATCCTCCGCCACACTTTGCTTGACGATGTGAAGCAACTTTAGTACATGGAAAAAGGCAATTTCGGAGTGTTAGATTCTTCACATGCTGAATAAAAATTAATSCACCAATTTCACCATCAAAGCACATTTATTATTGACTTCAATCTATGTAATTTCCGTTTACATGGTTGCTAATTTGCACTAATCAATTTCATGTCAAGTCTTTAGGGTGGAAAGTGGAGGACAAGAATAAGCTTGGTCCCGCTARGTATATGTTTACTGTGAGACTGTCACATCAAATAAAACCAGAATTGGTCCAATGGTTTACATCACGTCACTTTGTTGTATGGGTCAGGAGGCCAACGATAAACACAATCAATGGAACTCCCTCTCTCTCTGTGCCTCAGGATAGAAGTGTAAGGGCTTCACTGGTTCTTTGAGTGTATGTCTATGTACTTGTCATGCACTGAAGTCACTATTAGCTCGTAGGGGGAAAAAAAACGAGAACTAAACTCCATAAAGGAGAGCCGAAAGGACCAGCACATGGTGTGCAACCTTTCTGACCCAGGGCTTGATCAGCTTGCTGACTGTGGTGGTTCTGTTTGTTGATCCTAGTATTTTAACAGTTTACAGAACTGGGGACCGGTCATGCAGTATCGTTTCCCCGTTTTCACAGATGGGCAGACGGCGGGCACGGCTAGCGCACATTCTCTGCTCGTTCAACCGTGTCTGAGTGACAGCCACCCGACGCTCTGTACTGAGTGAAGCCCGTGTGTACTTAACATGGAAAACATTTGACAAAGCCAGAAGTGTGGATTCCAACTCTAATACGCCCTTTATGAGTAATTACCCTGGGTTGTTGTAATCAGTCTGTTATAATGACCGTATAAATTAAGACAGCTATGCATCAATAATATATTCAGTAGCATGTTACAACAGGCATTCTATTCCCATGTGAAGTCAAATTCAAGATCCTTTTTAGGTGAAGTAGTAAAGCAGTAGCCAGCATATGGTTGTGTGGATTTGTGAATACTGACGATGGAGGTGAGTTGTAGTAATAAGTAAGTTATTAAAAAAGTTCCAAACAGATCATTTCAATTCACTGTGTACTTTCTCGTGACTTTGTCAGACTTCCTTATCAAAGACATGATTAGAAGCCAGCAAACTTGATGTAAAACATGTCAATCGGTTTCAGATGGAAATAAGATGATTGAGAGGAAAATATTAGAATTGCAGCCAAGTGTGAGTGTGATTTTGTGGACAATGTTTCGTCTTTTTTTTCTTGTGGAAGGCTTTGGCATGCCAAACCTCAGGTTGTGGGCAGGCAAAAAAAATACAGCATTAGCAGTATTATGATAAATAAAGTGAACAGCAAGGATTTCATAGTCAGCCAAAACCAGAATCTGGCCGTGCGTGTTACCATCACAAACATACGTCTCCATGTCGGCAATGGTCTTCTCCTGGGTGTAAAGGTGGTGTTGTGGTGCCTTTGAAGGAAATGTAAACGGTGTATTGAAACTTTTACTCAAAGACATTGTTGCCATGGAACATGACTTACCATAATGGAMMATGGCAGCCATTTTGTTTTTGCTAACCACACAACCGTCTGGGGGTGTCAATGTTCTGAAAACAGTTGATACAATAACTGCAACAAGGGGTAATCTCAAACCTCCAACKTCCTTGTTTGTTTTTGAGTAGCAATGGAAGTTGTTKTGCTGAAACTGAGTTATGGACTTTGGAGCCACACGGAATGTCTCCCAAAATACAATGTTCATAAAAGGGTTGAAAGGTCGCTACTACAAAGTTTTTTCTGTTTATCACTTCCAAGCTTGAGTTGGGTTTAAAAACACATAGTTATATTTGATGTGAAGGCAACACTCCAATTCTCCTRGAATGTCAAAAATGCTACTGAAGGTCCATGGTTCGTGAAGCAAGGGGCCAGTATTGAGAAGGTTGAAGGTAATGTTGAAGCTCACTCTGTGCCAAGTTCGTGTTMAAACAAAACACTGGTGCAAACAATATGAACCAAGAACATTTTGTGAACCCATCACAAGCTGTTGAAAATATTATATTTTATGAAACATTGTGCAGAAGCGTGTGGTTTACTGATCTAGGTCCATATCTTAATTTAAATAATGAATTATCCAACCACACAGCACAAGACAAGTCTTTCAGAAGATGCGATCGTGCCAGAGATACTATTTCTTGTCAGAYATACTTTTTCATGCCAAAGAGATACTATTGCCCAATTTGAATATAATGAACAGCGGATGTGCGCCAAACGAAAACTTGTATATCATCTATAGCTTGTCTATAACATCACACCATATTGAGAATTTCATACTCCGTTGGACCCTCGCCAGCCTTTCAACACTTCATCCAACTCCTGATGCTCTTAACATGCGAGCTCTTTTTTTCTTCCTGTCCTGCCATGGTGAGGGAGAGTGGGAGAGGTCTCGCGCTAAGCACCTTCATATGCTGTGAGCCCGTTGCCAAGTTAGCTCTCAACACATGGAGAACGGCCCAGAACGATGAGCTCCTCTGGACCAGAGTCCAGGTTCGTCTGTCACTGCCACTTTCCCCGTTAGCACTGAAGAGGAGGACAATGGGTGAAGGCAAGAGCCACACCTGACTGTATGACAGAGTGGCTCCACCGAGGTCCCCATATGACATGTACTGAACTCCGCAGGCGGCGTGACAGGTAGGCGGGTCGACAGACTCTGAGAATAAGCTGACACTTTCTTTGGCAATGCCACATAAGGGACATCACAGGAGATGATAAATCAACCGTATTTTTACCCCCATCCTTCCCGCCACAGTGATGTGTTCTTGATTACAGTATTAAAGTGCTCTTGAGGGGATTACAACACTAAATAGACATAAATCCAGGTCAGAACAAACTGTCAGCGCTATCTAAAAGGGTCTAAATGGCCGACTCAAACCCTACGTGTACCTTCGGAGGAATTCGGCATCTAGCTCACCCAGGAGGGGCCTGACGTGGAGACATACAGTGGGGTTCGAAATTATTTTTCACTTGTAAATATTACTTGTTAAAAAAAATCTCTTTCTCTGAGTTATTTTATTAGTATTTAATAATATAATTTCCCCATTTATTTGAGCATAAAATATAGCTCAGTATTTGAATTATATATTTTATACAGTCATTATTACTTATCTTTATCGAGGTTGTCAATAATTTAGGCTTCTACTTTGTTGGCTGATCACCAAAATGGCATTTGACCATTGAATTGAGAACATGGTCATTTTTTTTTWGTTCATTTTTTAAAATTCAACATYTATTTAAMTATAGGCAAGTCAATTAAGAACAAATGTGTTTTTACAACGACGGACTATCCTCATAATAAGTGATTGGAAAGAGCCCAAACCGAAATATGTGGCAAACAAAAGGAAAGCCTTCCACATCTCAGATTCCAGGTCTTGCATTATGAATCCATATTCATTAGTGGGAAATTGGCATGATTGGTTAGTATTGCACAAGTTGAAATCTATCTGTACAAAGGACTTAAGAATACAAGTGGAAGGTTAAGAATACGGTTGACAGAGAGAGGTGAAAATCTAAGACTTGTGGAGGTTGTGTTTCAGCTTTCATTGAACATGTATTTTAAACTCCCTCCACTGGTTATTTGGTTACTGTATCATTCATGTATTTCATGTAGTTGGTTGTGTTTAGGCACCAGGTCCAACCAATAACCCAGTTTAACCTTATGGATGTAGTATCACATATCTTCCATGCTGTGCACACTGGCATTTTCTTGCACACTGGCATGTTCCTCTTCATGCCACAAATAACTAGTGATTGCCACATGCAGAAGAACAATACTGAATCATTGATGTAGGACGGTCTGTACTCCAACATGAATATCTAAAGAGATAAAATAAACCTTTCAGGTACATGTAATAGATCTGTAAAATAACAGTCATAGTGCAATATCATGCCGCGATTAGCACATTGGTGACCTAGATCTACGAGGCCTTAGATTCAAACTTTTATTAACGTTCTTTATACTCCAGTAGCGTGACATTGGCCAACGGAGCCATGGGGGAAAAGGTTAAGGGCAAACAGATAAAGAGCAATAGGGAGGATGGGGCTGGTGAAAGCAGCACCAATATATAAAAAGGCTAGCCAAGGGCCACAGCCCTAATAATAACCCTGACAACAAGATTACCAGCTGTGAGGGTGTGAGAGAGAAATGGAACAGCACAGCCAGGTGTGTGTGTGTGTGTGTGGTTATTTAGTGAAGTACGCAACGTACGCCAAGTAAGCCAAGAATAGTAAGTCAGGCTGAGCAATGGAAATACTGTATTTATATTTGAACGGAAATAGAATGCTAAATCTAATACTACATTCTAAATATATGGTTGTAATTCAAATCCTTCAGAGTTCTTTCACAGAGGTAGAATGCATTTGCTTGCTACACTTGGTGTCACGCCTGTCACACTGGTAGGAAGGATTTTGGAGAGAGGCGCAGGAATACACAATCGGGGTTTTTAAGACACCCCAATCAAACACGTATACAAAAATAGTGGGCTGCAGAAAAGAGGGAGGTGGCAGAAGTCGTAAACAACGGACATGGGAACATTAACTGACAAGGACAGGGTCTTACCAGAAACCTGATACGTGGCTGATTCCCCAGAAGCAAATAAAGCCAAGTAGATAAGAGTGACTGATAAAAAAATCTAATTTCATATCACATTTTCTTTGTCACATGCTGTCACGCTCGTCGGAAGAAGACCAAGGTGCAGCGTGGTACGTGTTCATGCTTCTTTATTAAAAGAACYGAACACCAAACAAAACAACAAAAGAAYAACGAAYGTAACGTCTTCAAGACTCACCAGAGCTAACAAAAACAACATCCCACAACCTAAAGTGGCAAAACAGGCTGCCTAAGTATGATTCCCAATCAGAGACAWCGATAGACAGCTGTCCCTGATTGAGAACCATAYCCRGCMAAAACATAGAATCCCAAATCATAGAAATAAAGAACATAGAATGCCCACCCCAAATCACACCCTGAACAAACCAAATAGAGACATAAAAAGGCYCTCAAAAGGTCAGGGCGTGACACATGCGCCGAATAAACAGTTGTAGACCGTACAGTGAAATGCTTACTTACAAGCCCTTACCCAACAATGCAGTTTTAAGAAAATCCCYMAAAAAGTAAGAGATAAGAATAACAAATAATTAAAGAGCAGCAGTAAATAACAATATCGGGGCTATATACAGGGGGTACYGGTACAGAGKCAATGTGCGGGTGCACCGGTGTCGAGGTGATTGAGGTAATATGTACATGTAGGTAGAATTATTAAAGTGACTATGCATAGATAATAACAGAGAGTAGCAGCAGCGTAAAAGAGGGGGGCAATGCAAATAGTCTGGGTATCCATTTGAATAGCGGTTCAGGAGTCTTATGGCTTGGGGGTAGAAGCTTTTAGAAGCCTCTTGGACCTAGACTTGGCGCTCCGGTACCACTTGCCGTGCGGTAGCAGAGWGAACAGTCTATGACTAGGGTGGCTGGATCGTAAGTATAGTGGCAATTTTTCCCGGATTAGGGACCTATATGGATTTGATACTGTCACTAAGTAATGGAAAATTACCAATCTTGATCTTGTAGGCCAGAGTGGAGATGTTGGGTTTGGATAAGAGGGAGGAGTGGAGGATGTATGTGGATGAAAGGATGAGGATATTTCAGATGGAAGAGAGGAACTGGTTAAACGAGTCCAACAGAAAAGAGATTGAGATCAAAATCAAAGACTTCCAACTGGATTGGACACAGCAGGAGAAAGAGAAGGATGGAGTCCAATCAGGGAGGACGGACAGATGAGATGAAAGACAAGGAGAAGATGTGGAGTTATGGAGCAGAGAGAATGCCAGAGGAGGAGGTATGGAAGCGACAGATGAGAGAGGAGTTGAGAAAGGAGTCGGCAGGAAATCAGACAAGGATGGAGGAGAGAGAAAGCAAAGTGAGCAACGTGAGCAAAGGAGGAACATTGGAAGCAGAAAAGAGGGAGGTGGCAGAAGTAGCAAAAGAGCTGCACTAACACAGGAAGTGTCGGGAGGATAGAGAGAAATCCATTGAGGAAGAGGGTAAGAAATACTGGAGAACTTCGATAAGACGATGGAGAGAGAGAACAGAAAGAGGGAGGAGGAGACGCAGAGAGAAATAAAGAGACAGGTTGAGGTGTTCCAGAAGATGATGGAGAAAGAAATGCACGACAGTCTGGAGAAGAAAAATATGGGGATAGAGAAAAGGAAGATGGAGGAGAAGGTGCTGAGGGAGCTGAGCCTGACTACAGAAGCGAAGCTCACTCAGGCAGTACGGAGAGAGAGGGAGGAGATGAGGAAGGAGAAAGAAAGCGGGATTCGAGTGAGGGCAGAACTGAGAAGCGATATAAACGGAGTGAGGATGAAGAGGATAGCATGCCAGAGGAGAGGGAGAGGGACGGAGTGGGGGGAAGGTAGAGGAMAAAGTGAGAGAGGAGAATAGGRGGAATGGCRAGATGGAGGAGCAGAGCCGTAGGGGAGAGGTGGGCAGTAGTGATAATGTACAGGAGAATGAGAAAAAGACCCGTCAAGACAGTAACTCTGCCCCTGAGGCCTCCATCATGCAAGAAGGGAAAGAAACGAAAGGAAGCGTGTTCMCCAGGTGGTTCTCCACGAAATGGTGATCAGGAGAAATAAAACACAAAACTATTCTATTGACAGAAATATTACCCCACTCCTCATTTTGATCGAATTACGTTCAAATGTYCATTACAAAAATCATACTGTGTGTGTACTGTATCATTTCTCTACTATAAATGGTCATGGGTACTGCGGCTCCTTTTCTTCTCACGTCAAAACAGCACCACCACCGTCGCTAACAAACAAACAGCATCGCTGCTCGGGAGTCAGTTACATTGGCAGAGCATGTCAGTTTATGTATCTGGTTGAGAGAATGTCAACAAGATGTTCCTATAAACCAGTATTGTGATTGTTTCTGTAAGCCCCAGCAGATTAAGGAGACAGAGAGGCTGAGCTCATAGGAGAGTTGGGCACCAACGTTTATTCTCAGTAGCAGAGCGTGGGGGCTGTAATTTTGTATGTGTGCGTGTCCGCACATTCGTGCATTTATGTGTGTGTGTACATGTTGAGGAGGGGTCAAAGGAGCCTTAATAAATTTGCCTTATTTTTCTTGTTGGCCACTCTGCTCTCTCCCCATTTGGCAACGTAGGATAGCAGTTGTTGACTCAAAGACATTAGGATGAGTACTGAAGCCCCAGCTGCTTCACAAACACTAACATCTCTCTCTCTCTTCACTTTTCAGATAGAGGAGTTGATGACGCCGAAGACATTAGTTATTTACGTTGACAAACAGGTAACTGACAAAATGAAGGAAACACTTGAGTAAATGAGGGATATGAAGTATTTTGAAAGCAGGTGCTTYCACACAGGTGTGGTTCCTGATTTAATTAAGCAATTATAATCCCGTCATGCTTAAGGTCATGTAGAAAAATGCCCAGTTGCCCATTATTTTTGCTACCATGGCTAGTAGAAGAAATGTCATTGACTTTGAAAGATGGGTCTCGAATGAGCATAGGGGGTTTAAATGGTGTGTCTGTGTCTTAGTCACAAGATCTCAACCCAATTAAACACTTATGGGAGATTCTGGAGCGGCGCCTGAGACAGCGTTTTCCACCACCATCAACAAAACACTAAATGAGGGAATTTCTCACAGAATAATGGTGTTGCGACCCTCCAATAGCGTTTCAGACTCTATGCCAAGGTGCATTGAAGCTGTTCTGGCGGCTTGAGGTGGCACTCTGCCCTAGTTAAAAAACACTTTGTTTTGGTGATCATTTTATTTTGGCAGTTACCTGTACATTTAATATATAATCTAAATGACATGTTGAAATTCTATAGTAATGGATTTATTGTTATAGGTACCACTGTGTTGTGTCGATGGCAATGTTTTTGCCAGAGGATCACATGGAAGGCTTTCTAAGACTGCTTTAGGCCTGTGTGTGTATTAGCCTGCATTAGCATTGTGGCTAACACCCACTTGTGATATCACCACAGCTTTCCTTTCACCCTCTACAACTAGATAAACACCCCACTGAAATCCAACTTCTTCCTGGAAACACTGAACTGTGACCCAGTGATGCCCCAGCCAACTATTTGGCGCTTTGGTTTGGTAAGGATACACAATGTTAGTGGCTCTATATACAGCTCTTCTGGCTGTTGTACAGTATCATCCAGTTTGATCACTGCGTGAGGTCATCTTTTAGGTGGATTCATGTTTATCGAGAAAATGTTTATGTCAAAGTACAGCATCTGCAGTGCAATGTACATTTAGAGAAAAAGGTTCCTAAAGGGTTCTTCAGCTGTCCCCATAGGAGAACACGTTCTGGTTCCAGGCAGAACCCTTTTGGGTTCCATGTAGAACCCTATGTAGAAAGGGCTCTACATGGAACCCAAAAGGGTTCTACCTAGAAGCAAAAAGGGTTCTTCAAATAGTTATCCTATGGGGACAGCCGAAGAACACTTTTAGGTTCTAGATAGCACCTTTTTTTTGTTAGAATGTGCTGTGCTGTGTAAGCTAAAAGATAGCTCATTTAGGAGCCACTAGATTGTGTGTGTGCATGCCTGTACTGTAGATTGGCAATGTACATGTGTGCGTGTGTGTGTGTGTCGTGTGTGTGTGTGTGGTGTGTGTGTGTGTGTGTGTGTGTGTGTGTGTGTGTGTGTGTGTGTGTGTGTGTGTGTGTGTGTGTGTGTGTGTGTGTGTGTGTGGGTGTTGTGTGTTGTGGTGTGTGTGCCTTTGTGCACGTATGCATGTGTGTGAGAGTGTGTGTTTTGATGCTTGTGCGCGAGTGTGTGTGTTGGATAAGATACATCGAATGACGAAGGGATAGACCAGAGAGTGCTCACCCATACTGTTGAAGAGTCCCACTTTGAAGCCTGGTGTCACAGAGGTGTGTCGAGATTAGACACACACCGCCTTACTCAACTAGCTCTCACAGTCTCACGTCAGAATTAGACGTTCTTCCATGTTTCTCAAACGTCAAATTTCAAAGTTGTTCCAAATGTCAAATTTAAAAGTGTTTAAGGTTAGGTTTAGGCATTAACTCTGAATTTGTAAGGGTTAAGTTCAGCCATTAACTCCAAAATCTTAAGGTTAGACATGCACTCCGAAAGGTTAAGGTAAGGGTTAAGGTTTGGGAAAGGCTTAAAACTAAAATATCAACTACAACTTTCTATCTTTGGATTCCAAATTGCAACCTTGGGAATCAGAGGCAGATGCTTACACCCATCTGCCATTCCAGTTCACAATGCCCTAGCAAAACCGAAACATACTTAACGGTAACAGTGCTCACTGCTGCTCCTAGTGGCCGGTTTACACGWCATCTCCCAACGTCCTCAGATATGGATGGACGTCAAATACTGACTTGTATCACGGGTGACCTAGCTGGCCTTTCCTGTCAAAGGTTAATTCCTTTATGGACGAACTGCTCGATTAATTGTGAGTGTCTCATATCTGCTGAAAGGTGTTGGATGAGAGGCCTAGGTGAGGTCCTTTTTCATTTTGGCACCGGCCCTTTCTCTTTCACCCTCTATTTTTAACCCCTTGACAGCTGCATACATGTACAGTAAAACAGCACAAGAAACCTTTTCCAAAAAGGTTGGAAGTTGGAACAACCGGATGCAAGGCCCAACCAATGTAATCCCGACTCGCGTGTGAAAGAATTCTAAATATTGATACAGTCCGGATTTAATGCCTTTTATCACCCAGACGTGCCATTCCTCCTCCAGTTCCTCATCAGTTTGAATGATGCCCATGGGATTGTTCACATTGCTCCTTGGTTATTGCAAAACTCACAGGCAATACTGTACTGGGCAACTGTGGGCGTCATCCCTTTTCCAAACACATCTCAATTAGCAATTTATACCAATTAAGGTGGGACTTTATGCTAACAGACCTCGGGTATCACTGTCCAGGAAATCCAGGATATATGATGTCTTCGTTTATCTGTAATTATGCATTGGCCTTCGCAGCTGCAGTGTATTAGGGTCAATTCTTTGGACACGCTCTGAGCCGAGGCCATCAGACAGTGCCATGGGTCCGCCTGGGTAATGGCGTGTTTGGGTTGGCTTCGCTCTGCACACAACTGTCTTTTTGACGTCTCTAATACGAGGAGGAGTCATGAAAACGATCAATTATCGACATTTTACGAAATATTTTCTCACTAATTGCGATGGTTTGCACGGAGTGTGTCTATATATATATATATATATATATATATAAATAATCAGGTATGAAGAACTCGATTCATCTGAAAACCGACGGAAGGTCCCTCGAGCGACTTAATAAATCTGACCTCAATTTCGTGATTCAGACCAACTGCTGCTTCATTTGACTATTGTATTTTTTGTCCCACCTTAAATATACATACCTGAGCCATTTCTGTGTTGTTGTCTGTTCACACTGCTGTGCTTTATCTTGGCCAGGTCGCAGTTGCAAATGAGAACTTGTTTTCAACTAGCCTACCTGGTTAAATAAAGGTGAAATAAAAAATAAAAAAATAAAAAAATTATGGATGAAAGCTGCCCAAAAAATGAAATGCGTATTATTGCTGTGACTCGACTCGACGTCCTGCATGTAGGTGGAAAGATGATATCTGCTGGGAAATGGTATTTCAGGCCCAGTTAATGAATGGAGTCATTGTGTTACTACATTAAAAGTGCTACTCAAGTTGTTATCTGAAAACGCAAAAAAATGGGTTCCAGACTTGAAGAACAAGAAACGTTAGGTGTTATTTGTTATTTATGGACGTTTGGTAGTTACATTATTTATTTTCGCTGAGCCTGGCAGTGTTGAAAAGAGTTCCTAATGACACCACCGTGTTTTGGTTAGACTTGGATGGAAATTGATGATCATTTGGTAAGGAAATGAAAGGTTTCCTTTCCCTTTAAGTGATTTATAAACAGCCTTTGAGAGGTGAGTGAATGAATATGCCTGAATGAAGCCACATCAATCATTGTCTTAATTTACACTCTGAATTCAGCTTTCAGCTGGAAATAAACGTCAACAACCTTTCTCTCAGCATTGGCAGTTGAACTGAGGCAGCAACCATCTCATCCATGTTCACCTCCGTACTCACATTTAGCCCTCTCAACAATGCACAAGAGCCTTTTGAGCATATTACCAAACACTATCGTTGGGTTATGTATGGTCCCCCTTTGAGCTCATATCCAGAGAGAATTTTTAGGGAAAATTAGTGTCCACTATCTCCTTGGTAATTTATTCCTGTGTTTAGTATGTGTGCGGTGTGCAGTGTAGCTATTTCTGTTTAAAAACATGTGTGAGTGGATGGACCCAGTGGGCCTGCATGTACAATATGAAGACTGGACTTGTCCTTGTTCAACCTTGCTTTCAGGGCAGCTGTGCCTTGAGGGTAGAAATATGCACTAGCTGTATGTGTGTTTATGTGTAGAAGTGAGTATTGTGTGTATATAACTAATCCACATAAGTAGGTTTGTATGTGCGAATGTACACACAGCCATCAGTAGCACTTTATCCATAAAGTAACACCGTTAGCTCAGCTGTACAGCCTCATGACTCTCTCCCATTCTCCCATTGCCCCATAGCTGCAGTTATCACCATCCTCTCTAATTATGCCTTTGACTAGCGCAGCTAGCCGAGGGGAGACCTATACTATCCACACCAGCCCTTTACGGCCATGCTAAACTAAGGACTCAGCTCCCACTCAGCCAATTGACAGGAATATGCAGGCAGATAGAGGGGTTCACCGGTTCATCACGCAGGGGCTCTGCCACAACTTGAAGCCTGTAGGGTTCCATTTATGTGGCAACACATGTAAAGAATGCCACGGAGAGCGCCTGATAAAGGATGGTTGACTGTAGAAGACTTTGTTTGGTCTGTTGTTAACCCCTATGTGAAGGAATGCCTCTCTGCTCTGACAACGTGCACCCAGAATACATTCCTCTCTATTTATCAAGCGTCCATCTTTCCTCGTCTCCTCAATGTAATGTGCTGTGCTGTTAGGTGTATCCTCGAAAATTGAGGGGTTGTTGTTGATTTGATTTGTAGAAAAACAAATGGGATGGTCGTATTTTAGATTGTACAGAGCTTGATACTCAAGCTTGAGGCTCAACTAGGGATGAGGGTAGTTCTAAAATCTACGTCAAGGGATTCAAGTTTGAGGCTGAGGGCTTTGAATAATCATATTTTGCATGTTAGATATTTTGAGTTTGGGTCATTTCCATGTCAAAGGACCCATGAGCACCAACATGTGAAGTTCATTGGAGCATTTCAAATTGGGTGTCAAATAAAAGCYAAGAGACTAAATTTGTTTTAAATGAAGGCATATATACATTTTTATCTAACACTTCATTTTAAGGGGTCCTTATCACAGTGTAATTACATGTATAATAACACTGTAACAAGCATTGTAGTTCATTGTAATAACTCATAGTTACACTGTAATAACATGTAGCTGGTGGTAATTGCAGTCTGTAATTACAGAGGTGTAACAACAAGTGCTTGTCACCATGCTTTTTACAGATSGGCAAGTTTCCACTAAATTCACCAATATAGTGTTTTATTTCTTACTGAGCTGCATCTGGTTCAGGAATAACTATCACAAGGTTGTAATCTGTTGTGGACAGATATGCTAGGTGTTCCGAGATTACATGGGCTCTAATTATCTTCCTGTGAAGGCACACTTCAAAAATTCCTCTCAATGTTGTTACCAGCACTTGCCCCCCMAAAAATGTACCATCTGGGTTAACTTGGTTGAATTTACAGAAACAGATAAGATGTAGGTCAACCTCACTGTCTGGCGTCTACCATACGGGTGTCATCCTCAAGTCAAATGAAGTCAAGTCAAATCAAATCAAATCACATGTTATTGGTCACATACACATGGTTAGCAGATGTTAATGCGAGTGTAGCGAAATGCTTGTGCTTCTAGTTCCGACAGTGCAGTAATATCTAACAAGTAATCTAACAACTTCACAATGACTACCTCATACACACAAATGTAACGGGATGAACAAGAATATGTACATATAAATATATGGATGAGCGATGGCCGTGCGGCATAGGCAAGATKCAGTAGATGGTATAGAATACAGTATATACATATGAGATGAGTAATGTAGGATATGTAGACATTATTAAAGTGGTGTTATTTAAAGTGACRAGTGATAACTTTATTAAATCCATTTATTACATTGGCCAGAGATTTGAGTCTGTATGTTGGCAGCAACAACTCTGTGTTTAGTGATGGCTGTTTAACAGTCTTTTGGCCTTGAGATAGAAGCTGTTTTTCAGTCTGACCTCACCATCTGGATCATAACGGGGTGAACAGGCCGTGACTCGGGTGGTTGTTGTCCGTGATGATCTTTTTGACCTTCCTGTGACATCGGGTGCAGTAGGTGTCCTGGAGGGCAGGTAAACTCAGCAAAAAAAGAAATATCCCTTTTTCAGGACCCTTCAGAATCCAAATAACTTCACAGATCTTCATTGTAAAGGGTTTAMACACTGTTTCCCATGCTTGTTCAATGAACCATAAACAATTAATGAACATGCACCTGTGKAACGGTCMTTAAGACACTAACAGCTTACAGACGGTAGGCAATAAGGTCACAGTTATGAAAACTTAGGACACTAAAGAGGCCTTTCTACTGACTCTGAAAAACACCAATAAATTGCAAACCCGTACTGTGAGACGCCTAAGACAGCGCTACAGGAAGAGAGGGCGGACAGACGATCGTCCTCACAGTGGCAGACCACGTGTAACAACACCTGCACAGGATCAGAACATCCGAACATCACACCTGCAGGACAGGTACAGGACGGCAACAACAACTGCCCGAGTTACACCAGGAACGCACAATCCCTCCATCAGTGCTCAGACTCTCAGCCTATTGCGGACAGAGGCTGGACTGAGGGCTTGTAGGCCTGTTGTAAGGCAGTTCCTCATCAGACATCACCGTCAACAACGTCGCCTATGGGCACAAACCCACCATCGCTGGACCAGACAGTACTGGCAAAAAGTGCTCTTCACTGACGAGTTGCGGTTTTGTCTCACCAAGGGTGATGGTCGGATTCGCATTTATTGTCGAAGGAATGAGCGTTACACCAAGGCCTGTACTCTGGAGCGGGATYGATTTGGAGGTGGAGAGTCCGTCATGGTCTGGTGCGGTGTGTCACAGCATCATCGGACTGAGCTTGTTGTCATTGCACGCAATCTCAACGCTGTGCGTTACAGGGGAGACATCCTCCTCCCTCATGTGATACCCTTCCTGCAGGCTCATCCTGACATGACCCTCCAGCATGACAATGCCACCAGCCATACTGCTCATTCTGTGCGTGATTTCCTGCAAGACAGGAATGTCAGTGTTCTGCCATGGCCAGCAACGAGTCCGGATCTCAATCCCATTGAGCATGTCTGGGACTTGTTGGATCGGAGGGTGAGGGCTAGGGCCATTCCCCCAGAAATGTCCGGGAACTTGAACGTGCCTTGGTGGAAGAGTGGGGTAACATCTCAAAGCAAGAACTGGCAAATCTGGTGCAGTCCATGAGGAGGAGATGCACTGCAGTACCTAATAAGGCATACACCCCCGTCCTTCTTCTTACCAGAGAGATGTTTGTTTCTGTTTGCGCGATGCGTGTAGAAACCAGGTGGCTGTACCCCGAGTGAGCCATGTTTCTGTGAAACAGAGAATGTTACAATCTCTGATGAATCTCTGGAAGGCAACTCGTGCCCTAATTTCGTCCACCTTGTTGTCTAGAGATTAGACATTGGCGAGTAATATGCTCGGAAGCGGTGGATAGTGTGCTCGCCTTCTAAGTCTGACCAGTAGGCCGCTCTGTCTGCCTCTCCTGCGGCGACTGCGTTGTTTTGGGTCGGCCTCTGGGAGATCCCATGTCCAGGGTGCAGGTCCGAACAAAGGATCTGCTTCAGGAAAGTCGTATTCCTGGTCATAATGTTGGTAAATTGACGTCACTTTTATATCCAATAGTTGTTCCCAGCTGTATATAATAACACTTGAGATTTTCTGGGCTAACAATGTAAGAAAGTGGGTGTCATCCTCAAGTGGAAGGATAAACACACAAGTACACCACAGAGTACATGTAAAAACTGTGTAAGTACAATGTAATTACTAGGTGTTAAATGGGATTATGCTAGTCAATACTTACTTGTGATTGATGTGTACTTACATAGTACATTACCCATCCTGACAACCTGGCCCTAATTGCAAACTTTCTGGAAGCACCATTAAAGTGAGAAAATAAACACACTCGTACATGACAAGAGTACATATAATATCTGCATACGYACAAAAGCATTGTCGCTAGTTGTAACACAGGATGTACCTGTGTAGAGTTAAGTGTAACTTTAAAGTTACCTATGAGCAATTTCTATATAATTACCGGGTACTCATTACCAAGTCAACATACCTACAAACAAAAGGTGAGCTTCTCCATTAGTCAACTTTATTRCAACATGTTACAAGACCTTACATTTCTTTGCAAATTACAAGATTGCACAAAGATATAGACCAACTCAATAACATAATCATAAATATTATAGTTGGGGTTGAGTAGTAGTCTAGGGGTGCGTTCCTAAATTCCTAAAAATCTACTCCAATATCAGAGCATTCATACTTCCAAAGCGTCCAGTGTGCGCTCAGAACGCCCCCGAGAGCGAAACACTTCGAATTTAGCAACGGACAATCTGACAAAGCTCTGAATTTAGCAACGGACAATCTGACAAAGCTCTGAATTTAGCAACGGACAATCTGACAAAGCTCTGAATTTAGCAACGGACAATCTGACAAAGCTCTGAATTTAGCAACGGACAATCTGACAAAGCTCTGAATTTAGCAACGGACAATCTGACAAAGCTCTGAATTTAGCAACGGACAATCTGACAAAGCTCTGAATTTAGCAACGGACAATCTGACAAAGCTCTGAATTTAGCAACGGACAATCTGACAAAGCTCTGAATTTAGCAACGGACAATCTGACAAAGCTCTGAATTTAGCAACGGACAATCTGACAAAGCTCTGAATTTAGGAACGGCCAGAGCTGAGCGCACTCTGGATTGTATTTTTCTTCCCTTTTTAACACGACATGTAACAATGGAAATCATCAACTCTGCCTCTGTCTACATCTGTTTCTTTGTTGTAAGCATTTCCCCATCCTGTAGTCTGAAACCTTGTGGTTTTAATAAAGAAGAATGTAGCTATGACAATTTGCACGACCCTATACTAGTTATCATCATAATGATTTCTATATATTAGACCTGCTRCTTAGCTAGTTGTTGTGTTWTCYYGCTAGCAATAWTAGTGCTTGCTAACACTACTAACACAACTATTTGCCATCTTTAAGTAGTTAAGTAGCTAGTCAAGGTTAGAAAACTAGCTTGCTAATCCTAGCTAGCTAAAGTTAGTTGGTAGAACTAACAAAAACGCCAGAAAAACAAACATTAGTTAGCTAGCTACAGTTAATTAGCTAGCCAACACAAGGTTAGCTAGCTGGCAAATGCTAACTAGCTAGTTAACTAGCTAACTAACTAGTTAACTACCTGTAGTTGTCCAGCAAAATTAATGTATACAAAAAAGTTAAACAAATTGCATGTAAAACCTACTTTCTATCTCCTGTGTTAACGTGTGTGTCTTGTCTACAACACATTGTTTCTTTTGCAGCAATCTCTCATGTCTAGATTTTGCACACTGACGTGATGTCAGTGTCAACCAATTTGGGCCCGTTCAAAGTCGTAGTAATTTCGAGGGTAAATGTTGACATGACGCCTTAAAGGTGCACTATGCGGAATAGTTCACTTAATATCAGTTTATGTAGAGAATCATTGTACCATCTAAACCGCTGTTAGATGGTACAATAACAAACAATATTGTATTTTAAGCTTTTTGAAGCTGGACTGGACTATTCAGGACTTAAAGTTAATTTCTTTGCCACCTTTTTTGCAGTATTACTTAAGTGCCTTTTTGCAAACAGGATGCATGTTTTGGAATATTTATATTCTGTACAAACTTCCTTCTTTTCACTCTGTCATTTAGGTTCGTATTGTAGAGTAACAACAATGTTGTTGATCCATCCTCAGTTTTCTCATATCATGTCCGTTCAACTCTGTAACTGTTTTAAAGACAATATTCGCCTCATGGTGAAATCCTTGACAAGTTTCCTTCCTCTCCAGCAACTGGGTTAGGAAGGACGCCTGTATCTTCATAGTGACTGGGTGCATTAATACACCATCCAAAGCCTAATTAATAACTTTACCATGCCCAAATGGATATTTACACATCTACCAATTGGTGCCCTTCTTTGCGAGGCATTGAAAAACCTCCCTGGTCTTTATGGTTTAACCTGTGCTTGAAATTCACTACTTGATTGAGGGACCTTACAGATAATTGTATGTGTGGGGTAGTTATWAAAAAATKATGTTAACCACTACTATTGAACACGGAATGAGTCCAGGCAACTTATTATGCGATTTGTTAAGCACATTTTTACTCCTGAACWTATTTAGGCTTGCCATAAATAAGACTCWAAACCTTTCCTGTGGACTTGKGGACATCAGTCCCTCAAYAGTACAAATTGGGTCAAATCCTGATAGGCAGTGTCTGAGGACAGACTAAGTGTATCTCTTTTTGTTTAAACACTGGTCTCTCATGAGATTACAGATTATTCAGGAAGGTGGTATGTGTGAGTGTGTGTGTCTTCCATTTCAGCTCCTGATGCAATGGTTCAGCCGACCTCTCTTTATCTCGGCTACAGTGTCCGGACTGAGGAAAGGTTACAAGCACTGCAGCACTGCTCATCATCAGGCTGGTAATTCAAACCTGCTGTTTTAAGGGCACGCACAGGCACGCGACTGGAATGGGGTCAGAGGTAGAGGGCTGGAGGGTGGGGGTGGGGGGGGTATCTAATCTAAAATTAACTGCGCTGGAGTGCTTTGTGGGGAAAATCAAAGGAGCGTGTGTAGTCCAGCTATTGTCCACCATCTCTGGGGGTAGATTGGCTTTTAAAGAGGGGCGATAGCCACTGCACCTATAGGGTGGGGTAGTGGGTTATCGGTCAAGGCTGTGTGCTATCTGCACTGAAGTGCCGGTGAAGTTGATCAAAGCTAGCAGAGAACAATAGTCAAACATCTGCAAGAAGATGACGGAATTCTCATAAGGTGAGGACTTCTAATTTGTCTTGTCGTCTGTGCTATAATTGTTGATAGATGAGTATTTGCTAGAATTAACTCCATATTCGTAAGTCTTCATATGATGTCTGGCAGTAGATAGTGTTAAACCGATGTTGTTGAATCAGCTGAAGAAATTTTATTTGATGATTAATCCAAAACAAAGAAGAAGCCACAAAAACAATAATGTGAGTAGAGAAAACTTTGCCAATTTCACAAAGACCTGCTAATTCCAATTGTGTTTCACAGGACTTGGGTTACAACCCCTCTTCCTCACCCTGGCCCACCTACAGAATAAGAAACTGTAAAAGTTGAATTCCTATAAATCATCCTTATGCCATGTGCTCTCTCCATCCTCCGTGATCATTCTGGGAATGGCTGTGGAACGCCGGGAATACTGTAGGAAATCTAGGATTGGAGTGTAATGGATTGTTGCACTGGGAATAAGGCTGGGATAAAATGTAACATTCCCGAGACAAGGCTCTGAAATATTGATTTATCGAAGCTGTGGAATATATTCCAACGGGTGGGAGCCCAACACAAGGCAAGAATTCATCTCAGTCAACCCAACAGATAGTTTGAGATATTTTACATCCACTCAGAGAGTACCCTCATCGTTATGAACATGGGGTTTGAAGCTATGCAGTAATAAATGCAGACTGAGTGTACAAAACATTGGGAACACCTTCCTAATATTGAGTTGCACCCCCCTTTGCTCTCAGAACATCCTCAATTCGTCAGGGCATGGACTCCACAAGGTGTTGAAAGCGTTCCAAAGGGATGCTGGCCCATGTTGACTCCAATGCTTCCCAGAGTTGTATCAAGTTGGCTGGTAGTGGATCTCTACTCCGAATAGTTCGCTCCATCTCATCACACAGATGCTCAATTGGATTGAGATCTGGTGACTGGGCAAGCCACTGCAGTAAGCTGAATTYACTGTMATGTTCGTRGAACCATTCCTGGACAATCCTACCCTTGTGGCATGGGTCATTATCCTCCAGAAACAAATTGCAGATGGATACACTGCTGCCATGAAGGGATGCACCTGATTGGCAATGATGTTCAAATATCCTGTGGCATTCAAACGTTGCTCTGCTTTTATCAAGGGGCCAAATGTGTGTCATGAAAACACACCCCACACCATCATCACCACCAGCCTGCAATGACCCATTTTCTACCAATGGCTGGATGTCCTTTTGGTGGTGGACCAGTCTTGATACACAGAGGAAACTGTTGAGTGTGGAAAAACCCAGCAGACTTGCAGTTATTGACACACTCAAACCGCCTGGCACCTACTACCATACCCTGTTCAAAGGCCCTTAAATCTTTTGTCTTGCCAATTCACCCTCTGAATAGCGCACCGCACGCACCGCACACGCACGCACGCACGCACGCACGCACGCACGCACGGCACGCACGCACGCACGCCACGCACGGCACGCACGCACGCACGCACGCACGCACGCACACACACACACACACACACACACACAACACACACACACACACACACACCACACACACAACACACACACAACACCAACACCCACACACACACCACACACCACCACACACACACACACACACACACACACACACACACACACACCACCACAATGTCTCAAGGTTTAAAACTCCTTCTTTAACCTGTCTCCTCCACTTCATCTACACTGATTGATGTGGACGTTTAACATATGACGTCAATAAGGGATCATAGCTTTCACATGGATTCACCTGATTAGTCTATGTCGTGGAAATATTTTGTACACTCAGTATATAACTTGTGTATGATTCATCATGTAAATAGATTGATTCATCAGAGATAGGATCATCTGTATTGTTAATTCTATTTTTCAGTAGAAGTAAGTCCACACGTTAAATGTTACAAATCTAGTCAGTGTTGTTTGAAAGTGATTCAGGTAAAAAGAAAACGTAGAATTTATTTAATTTCACCACTGAGGGCCTCTATAGTTGCACTGCCTGGCTAGTGACTGCCACCTGTTGGAGGCACAGTTTAACTACATTCCTAACTAAACGCCAACAAAGATCAATTCACTTTGGCCCCCCTCTACTGTAATTTACTATGGTCTTTCACTGAACACATGTCACTTGGCTAAAACAATACAGTCATGTTCAATTTACTCATAGACAAACTTTGGCCTAGTTACTAAAATCACTAGGCTTCATGAATTTGTCAACTCTTGGTCTCTTTGAAAGGGGCCAAAACTTGAAAAACTGTTAAAGAGCAATAAAATGGTGACTGGGCTCTGTGTTTGTGTGTGAGCTGTGTTTACGGCGCATGGGCCCCTAAGAGCTGTGACAAGGGAGTGTAGGTCCAGACATGCTGTCTGGAGGAGGACCCGTCACTCATCACCCCGGCTTTCTGAGAGGGGAGGGAGGGGACACAGGGCTGGGGGATATCTGTGGCTGTATATGGTCCTCTGCCTCTGTCCGGTGGGCCTGGGGTAGTAGGGAGGTGAATGGGTCGGTCTGTGACTGCATATGGTCCTCTGGGAGAGGGCATTGTCAGTCTGCTCATGGTCCTATAAGGTAGAAATAGAGAGGGGAAAGGTGGGGAGAGGGCTGAGTCTGCCTGRCCTGCCTATGGTCCTTCTGTCCTTTGGTGTAGTACTATAGTGAGAAAGGAAGGTTCAGTMCATCGGGGTTGGGAGGGTCTATTTTCTTTCTGCCTGCCTACAGTCTTCTGTAGTTGATGCAGTTTCCTTTGGGTCATGGGTAGAAGGGTAAGGCAAGGGCTGTCTCTGTTCCTCCTTATGGTCTTAGGACAGAACAGAGGGGGTCCACTGGTGCTGAGGTAGTGCAGAACGGAATGGGTTGTGTCCGCCTGGTCCTTTGTCCTCTAGGGTAGTGGGGAGGGTAGAGGGTTGTCACTGTGCCTGCCTTCAATTTTCTGTCCACTGAGTAGCGGGAGTCCACAAGGCCCTGCTCTTTACCCTAGTAGAAAACTGGAGACAAGCCAGATACTGTGACACAGTTCCACAAGTTGCTCACATGTCAGAGCACGGGTGTGTGTGCGTGCATGTGCGTGCGTGCGTGCACGTGCGTGTGCGTGCGTGCGTGTGTGTGTGTGTGTGTGTGTGCGTGCGTGCGTGCGTGTGAGAGAGAGAGAGTGTCTGTGTCACACTTGATGCCCACGAGAAGGCATGTCATATCCTGCATTAGGAATATTTAACTGGAGACAGGAAAGTCCCCATGGAACTCAAAACTCAATGGAAAGATATGTTGCACTTCAATTAATACTTAAACTGACCTTGGCTGACTCCTCAGATAAACACGCTTCATAGAAGCTAGATGACAGTATAATGTACAGTGTAATTCAGCTTCACAATCTGCTGCACAATCTGGCTGCTAACTGCAGTCCATGAACAGTCAGTCAAAAACATATACAAATACTCCATTTAAACAGCATAAAATCTGTTCTGACACTGATCTATAATCATAACAGTKTTACCACACTTTCAGTCTGCCCCCAATGTGGAAATTCCTTTTTCCTATTTACCACCAGATGGCCCCACAGTACATCGTATTAGACTACCCACCTAAGGATCTGAGGGATGAAAGTCAGTCACTGTGATACATAAGCCAACAAACCCTCAAGCTATTTCCAAAATTCGAAAGAAACACAATACTATAAGCGCTTAGGCTACATGGTGTCTTAAAATGGGTCCCCATTTACATATTGTGCATAGAGATAGCACCCGGGGAGGCTATCATGTTAGAACGTGTATCACGTTAGAACGTGAAATTGATCCTGAAAACATCTGCATATAAAAAGGTTTTGTGTGTTTGATGTTTCTTAAGCCGTTGTGTGTGTGTGTGTGTGTGTGTGTGTGTGTGTGTGTGTGTGTGTGTGTGTGTGTGTGTGTGTGTGTGTGTGTGGTGTTGTGTGTGTGTGTGTGTGTGTGTGTGTGTGTGTGTGTGTGTGTGTGTGTGTGTGTGTGTGTGTGCTGGTGTGTGTGTGTGTGGGGGGGTGGAGCATGGAGGAGAGAAGATGCGGTCTTAAAGGGACATTTCACTGCTGCTCTTTCGCTGTGTGTCCATTAACCCGATCAGTCCCGAGAACCCATTTATCATTTATCTGACTTTCATTTATGTGCATGTCCAACACTCATATTTAGCCTCTGGAAGACCAGGGCTACAAGTAGAACACAGAACAATTTGACATAAACAGTTGCATTCAAATGTCAAATGTCAGTAAGAAAGGTCAGCCGAAGCAAAAAGCTGACAAAAAGGATTTATATGACTGCTGTAAGTACAGAAATGGTTTGCTGAGTGGGAAATGAATATCCAACTAATCAGTGACAACTGTGTGGAGTTTGTGACAGCAACAATGTAAGCTTATTATAGTGTTACAGACACTATGTCCTTGGATTTCCTATGATCTTCTATGGAGACGAACCCCTTACATTCGAACGGCTCTTGTGTAGCTTGTGAGCGTCATAGAGGAAAACGTGAGCTTTTCATAGATGGCTTTTCATAGTTTGCAGCTCAAACCATTCGTACTCGCTCGAATTCCGCGGGCCGGTTCCCTTTTCTTTAGGGCAATGTGAACACACTAGACTACTGCAACACCGTTTCTCCTGTCATGACCCCTCACGTTGGTTCCGCAAAAGAGAGAAGATGATGATGTGCAGGTTCACGGGGGAAAAAACTTGTGCTGTTTTTGGATATAGATAAGCAATTGCTAAGGATGCACAGACATGACAAAATATGTAAGGAGTTTTGTACTGACACGATGTGCAGATTATTTGCTTGCAATATAGGCTAACAGGTTTCCGCTGTTTACTCGATTGTGGAGTTTAAATAGTGTGAGAAGACGACATATTTGGTGAATCAATACTAGCGTTTAAAGGGGCATTGGGTGTACAATTTTCAATTACCGTATTATTTAATCTGCAGTTATTCTTCTGCTATTAATTTATTAATTTATTCTGCTGTTTATTATTTATTATTATGTCTCATCTTTGAACTAAATGCAATCGATTAGCTTCCAAAATGTAAGTAGGTATAGCCAGCTGTCCGATAACACGTTCTGATGGACTAGCTTGTCCTGCACAAACCCAGAGTGCATCGAGTGAACGTTGGGAAAATACCTTGGTTCCTTTCTAAACATAGCAATGTGAATGCAAAGAAGACTCGGGCCACGAAAGAGGTGAAGTGAACTGGCAAAAGAGTTGAGTCCTCATTCAAAGGCAAGGGCAATGTGAATACAAAGAGGAGTGAACTTTTAGGCTTTTTTAGAGTTCACTTGGATGTGCAAAAAAAAAAAAAAGCACAGGCTGCTGGGGTAACATTTCATCGGGTTACCTTACTTAGAAGTTGAGCAGAGGTAACGGGGCTAACTTATCTAGCTAGCTAACTAGCTAGCGATCTAAATTTGTTCTCTGAATCAGTGAGGTGCGGGGGGCTGCCTTAAAAACTTCTTGTCAATACGGGGGCGCTGTTTTCACTTTRGAAAAAATCATGCCCAAATGAAACGGCCTCGTACTCTTTTCTAGATCATACAATATGCATATTATTATTACTATTGGATAGAAAACACTCTCAAGTTTCTAAAACTGTTTGAATTATATCTGTGAGTAAAACAGAACTCATTTTGCAGCAAACTTCCATACAGGAAGTGAAAAATCTGAAAACGAGGCTCTGTTTCAGGGCCTGCCTATTCAACTGGCTTTTATTTATCGATATGCATGCACTTCATACGCCTTCCACTAGATGTCAACAGGGAGTGGAAGGTGGAATGGGGTGTCTAGCTTGATCTGAGGTCGAATGAGAGCTTTTGGAGTGACAKGTCCGGAATTTTCTTTGTCTTCTAAGGCGCACGGCGGAGCTCGACACTGTCTTCTGAAAAGCGTTCGGTTTACACGGCGAATATCTCTGGCTCTGATTTTATTTGATACATGTGATAATAACATCATAAAGTAGGTTTTTTCAACCGAGTTTTATCAGTTTATTCAACGTTTATTGGGACTTTTGGAGTTTTCCGTTCTTTGCGTCAAGAGAGGATGGGAATGTTAGCAACCTTGGCTAGCATTGTGGCGCGAATTCGACAGAAGAAATGGACATTCTAAAACCAAACAACGATTTATTCTGGACCAAGGACTCCTTGTACAACATTCTGATGGAAGCTCAGCAAAAGTAAGAAAACATTTATGATGTTATTTTGTATTTCTGTGTAAAATGTTGAGTCCTATTCTCCGCCGTTTTGGTGAGCGCTGTCWCGCAATAACGCGAGATAGATAATAACAGATAATAACATATCTGTATGTTATGGTAAAGTTATTTTTTTWAATCTAACACAGCGGTTGCATTAAGAACCAGTGTATCTTTCATTTGCCATAAAACAAGTATTTTTATGTAAAGTTTTTGATGAGTTCTTTGGTCAGATTAGGTGAGTGTCCAAAATATCTCCGGAGATTCTGGTGAATCGATGCTACGTATTCACAATGTATAACCAGGATTTGTAGCTATAAATATGCACATTTTCGAACAAAACATAATTGTATTGTATAACATGATGTTATAAGACAGTCATCTGATGAAGTTGTCAAAGGTTAGTGATTAATTTTATATCTTTTGCTGGTTTTTTTCGAAAGCTACCTTTGCGGTGAATAAATGCATTTGTGTGTTTGGCTATTGTGGTAAGCTAATATAATTCTATATTGTGTTTTCGCTGTAAAACACTTAAAAAATCGGAAATATTGTCTGGATTCACAAGATGTTTATCTTTCATTTGCTGTACACCCTGTATTTTTCATAAATGTTTTATGATGAGTATTTATGTATTCACGTTGCTCTCTGTAATTATTCTGGCTGCTTTGGTGCTATTTTTGATGGTAGCTGCAATGTAAAACTATGATTTATACCTCAAATATGCACATTTTCGAAACTAAAACATACATTTATTGTATAATATGTTATAAGACTGTCATCTGATGAAGTTGTTTCTTGGTTAGTGACTAATTTTATCTCTATTTTGTCGGTTTTGTGAAAGCTACCTATGCGGTGGAAACATGGTGAAAATATGCGGTTGTGTGTTTGGCTATTGTGGTTAGCTAATAGAAATACATATTTTGTTTTCGCTGTAAAACATTWWAAAAATCGGAAATGATGGCTGGATTCACAAGATGTTTATCTTTCATTTGCTGTATTGGACTTGTGATTTAATGAAAATTATATTATATGATATCCCTGTCCCTGTCCCGTTAGACTAGGCTATGCTAGTCAGCTTTTTTGATGAGGAGGATCCCGGATCCGGGAGAGAGAAGCGGTAGAGGTTAATCGACATCCACGTCATCGGCGCAGGGAATAGTATAACTGCAGTTACAGTGCAGTATAACTGGGGTTAGAGTGCAGTATAACTGCATTATGCTGCAAATACTGCGTCCAAAATAACACCTTTTATTTACGGCAGTAATTTTGCAATATAACTGCAGTTAGAGTGCCGGTATAACTGCAGTTCAAATGCAGTACACTGCAATTATTCTGCAATTACAAAATACCACAGTCGACTGCAGTTAGTGCACTTTTACTGCAGTTCCAAAACGGAAATCCTTTTTTTGTAAGGGTCAAAATACGCTGGTTAGAAATTCCAAAGCAAATTTGTGTAATCAGCCAGCTGCTATCTGGCGATGTGATTTTCTAWCTTTGCAAGCTTACATTAGGTCACGTTAGCTACAGTCTACTGGACCATATCTAACCGTTAGCTAGCTAATTAACTACCGCAGAGGGTAACGTGACTGGCCTACGTGTTCTATTTACAGAGTCCGATCCCATCAACATCTGCAGTGGCAACAACATCGAGCTCAGCACCAGGAACTAGTGTAAGTCACCTTTGCTAAGTCTTTCCATGACTCCATGATGAGTTTTGTTGTCGTAGTTGGTGTGTTTATAAGTAGGCTACAAATTCTACTGTACTTTTCTCTGTATTATGGAGGCTTAGTTGATTGTTCATGCAAGGCTTGAAGTCTAAATAGGAGAAAAGCAGAGCTATTAGTAAGGAGGGGATGGTGGTGATGACTGACTGGTGTCTGAAGGTTGGAATGCATGATCTATTGACAAGAGGTGGATGGGTGGGTATAGTACCGTGGTTTAGTGTGTATTGATGGGGACAAAAAGTGGTAAAGTGTTGGCTAATCACTGACTTGTGTATGTCCTACAGACTAATCATGCTACTTCTGCTGCTGCTGCTGATGATGATGATGATGATGATGATGATGATGATGATGATGATGATGATGATAATGACGCTGATGACCTTGACACCAGCTTTAGTAGTACAGATCCTGTAGACCTATTGGATGAAAGCTCAATACCCTGCCCTGAACTTTAATCACTGTCACTAGCCAGCTACCACCCGGGTTTGTCAACCCTGCACCTTAGAGGCTGCTGTCCTATGTACATAGACATGGGACACTGGTCACTTTAATACTGCTTACATACTGTTTAACCCACTTCATACAATCTATATATACAAAACTATGTGGAAACCCCTTCAAATTAGTGGATTTGGCTATTTCAGCCACACCCGTTGCTAACAGGTGTACAAAATCAGGAACACAGCCTTGCATATCCATAGACAAACATTGACAGCAGAATGGCTCACAGAACGGGACCGCAAGTGCTGAAGCGTGTAGCGAGTAACAATTGTCTGTCCTCGGTTGCAACACTCATCACCGAGTTCCAAACTGCCTCTGGAAGCAACGTCAGCACAGGAAGTGTTTGTCGGGAGCTTCATGAAATGGCTTTCCATGGCAGAGCAGCCGCACACACACAAGCCTAAGATCACCATGCGCGAAGTGAAGCGTTGGCTGGAGTGGTGTAAAGCTTGCCACCATAAGACTCTAGATTAGTGGAAACGCATTCTCTGGAGTGATGAATTACGCTTCACTATCTGTCAGTTCGACGGACGAATCTGTGATTGGCGGATGCCAGGAGAACGCTACCTGCCTGAATGAATAGCGCCAACTGTAAATGTTGGTGGAGGAGGAATAATGGTCTGKGACTGTTTTTCATGGTTCAGGCTCCTTAGTTCCAGTGAAGGGAAACCTTAATGCTACACCATACAATGACATTCTAGATGATTCTGTGCTTCCAACTCTGTGGCAACAGTTTGGGGAAGGCCCATTCCTGTTTCAGCATGACAATGCCCCGTGCACAAAGCAAGGTCCATACAGAAATGTTTTGTTGAGATCGGTGAGGAATAACTTGACTGCACAAAGCCTGCACAAAGCCCTCACATCAACCCCATCGAACACCTTTGGAATAAATTGGAACCCCGACTGCGAGCCAGGCCTAATCGCCCAACATCAGTGTCCCACCTCACTAATGCTCTTGTGGCTGACTGGAAGCAAGTCCCCGCAGCAATGTTCCAACATCTAGTGGAAAACCTTCCCAGAAGAGAGAAGAGTGGAGCTGTTATAGCAGCAAAGGGGGAACCAACTCCATGTTAATGCCCATGATTTTCAGATGTACGACCAGCAAGTGTCCACATACTTTTGGTAATGTAGTGTATATATACTGTACAATACCGTTCAAAAGTTTGGTGTCATTTAGAAATGTCCTTGTTTTTGAAAGAAAAGCAAATTTTTTGTCCATTAAAATAACATCAAATTGATCAGAAATACAGTGTAGACATTGTTAATGTTGTAAATGACTTGTAATTGGAAACGGCATATTTCTCTATGGAATATCTACATGGGCATACAGAGGCCCTTTATCAGCAACCATCATTTCTGTGTTCCAATGTCATGTTGTGTTAGCTAATCCAAGTTTATCATTTTAAAAGGCTAATTGATCATTAGAAAACCCTTTTGCAATTATGTTAGCACAGCTGAAAACTGTTGTTCTGATTAAAGAAGCAATAMAACTGGCCTTCTTTAGACTAGATGAGTATCTGGAGCATCAGCATTTGTAGGTTCGCTTACAGGCTCAAAATGGCCAGAAACAAAGAACTTTCTTCTGAAACTCGTCAGTCTATTCTTGTTCTGAGAAATGAAGGCTATTCCATGCAAGAAATTGCCAAGAAACTGAAGATCTCGTACAACGCTGTGTACTACTCCCTTCACAGAACAGCGGGAGGCCCGGGTGCACAACTGAGCAAGAGGACAAGTACATTAGAGTGTCTAGTTTGAGAAACAGATGGCTCACAAGTCCTCAACTGGCAGCTTTATTAAATAGTACCCGCAAAACACCAGTCTCAATGTCAACAGTGAAGAGGAGACTCTGGGATGCTGGCCTTCTAGTTAGAGTTCCTCTGTCCAGTGTCTGTGTTCTTTAACCCATCTTAATATTTTATTTTTATTGGCCAGTCTGAGATATGGCTTTTTCTTTGCAACTCTGCCTAGAAGGCCAGCATCCAGGACTCGGCTCTTTACTGTTGACATTGAGACTGGTGTTTTGCAGGTACTATTTAATRAAGCTGCCAGTTGAGGACTTGTGAGCCATCTGTTTCTCAAACTAGACACTCTAATGTACTTGTCCTCCTTCTCAGTTGTACACCGGGGCCTCCCACTCCTCTTTCTATTCTGGTTCGAGCCAGGGAAAATGAGTCAACCTAGATATCCTGTAATGTCGTGGCAGATAGGAACATCGTTGAGACAATGGTCCAATGGCTTTAGTGAACAAGGACAACCATATCTACTCGCTGCTAGTGTGATCGTGCAATCGGCAAAACACAAAGGCCACAATAATTTGTACCAAAACATGACTCCATACATTGTTAGATCAGACAGCAGGCTCAATCAACCAATGACGTCATTGGCTGGACTTTTCCGGTGAGAAAAATATAAAATACCGCTATGGTGCACAATTAAGCCTTAAACATCTCTCATCACTCATAATTATGTAGGGAGACTGGAAAAACACCCCAAATAGTGTCAAGCGGTGAAGTTTCCCTTTAAGCATCATTGTATATAATTTTCTATGCATGTTTATATGGTACAACTGGAATTGAAAGAAATTATAAGTCTCTCTCTCTCTGCCCTCTAGCAGTGTAATTGTGTGTCCGCTACACTATTTTCCTGTGAAAAGAGCAGAAACAATCTGGTGACGTGCAAAAGGGATGTTGTCACCTTATACTTTAGTGGTAGGCAAATCAAATTGTTGGGTAAATCAAATGATATAAACCCCCCCCCCAAAAAAATATATTTTAATTCCAGGTTGTAAGGCAACACTGGACTTGACTGATCAGGGAATGTGAAGGGGAATGTGCAGCTTTATGGGTGTGAGGAACATATTACAAGACTGTCACAGAAGAAACAAAGAAAGGCGATTCCCTATTCACATGAGTATTAGAGTTGCTATGGTTACCGCACTACAGTACAACAATGACTGACAGATTTAATATGACTAAGAAAGAATCCAGGAAGGCTGTAACGGATAATTATCACAACACCCCGTCCAGCTGTCAAATACAGCCGTCGGTTTACTGTAAATCAACAGAGTGAATATGTACACTTTACTCTCAAAATTCCCCTTCACATTCCCTGATCAGTCGAGTCCAACTTAATAAGGTCTAGGCTGTGGACTCAGAGACATAGAAACACCCACGTCCTGCACATTCCCCAAATTCATCCCCCGGCGTTCCCAAATGTCTCTTTGGAGGTTTGGAGGCTTGTGTGAGCCCCTGCCAGCAGTACCGATTCCATGCAGCGCTCCGTTAATATTTGCGCTCGGACGCAGCCAAGTTGACTTAACGCGGCGCACGATGTTCCCAGAGTTCTAATAGGGCATCAGTGAGAGGCTCGGGTTTCAGGCAACACTGAGCACCTCTTGTTCCGCCATCTCACGCCAAGGGAGTCATTCAACACCGACTTCTAAACAGACGTCCCTGGCGAAAAGGTAAATAGCCACATGAGAGAGCGCTGTGGTTTTCTCTCTGTGGAGGCAGACACTGACACACGTACTCTACTGTCGACGAGCAGAGATAAGAGCATTCTGGGTAGGGAGCCGGGTGGACACAGAGAATAACAGGAAGGACTGTTTCACTTGGGCACAGACATCAATTCAACGTCTATTCCACGTTGGTTCAACGTAAATTCATTTAAATGACGTGGAAACAACGCTGATTCAGCCAGTGTGTGCCCAGTGGGTTTAAAGCGCTGTTCTTCGTTCAATTTTGTTTTGGAGTGTGCTTCTAGTGACAGAGCACGTATCTTACCAACCTGGACTCAGAGGTAGCCATCAACATAGTAAAAGTTAATCTGGCCCTAATCTATGGATTTTACATGACTGGGAAAACAGATATGCATCTGTTGGTCACAGATACCTTAATAAAAAGGTAGGAACGTCAGTATTTGGTGTGACCACCATTTGACTCATGCAGCGTGACACATCCCCTTTGCATAGAGTTGACCAGGCTGGTGATTGTGGCCTGTGGAATGTTGTCCCACTCCTCTTCAATGGCTGTGCGAAGTTGCTAGATAGATATTGGTGGGAACTGAAACATGCTGTCGTACACGTCGATCCAGAGCATCCCAAACATGCTCAATGGGTGAGATATCTGGTGAGTATGCAGGCTGGGCAATTTTCAGCTTCAAGGAATTGTGTACAGATCCTTGCGACATGGGGCCCGTGCATTATCATGCTGAAACATGAGGTGATGGCGGCGGATGAATGGCACGACAATGGGCCTCAGGATCTCGTCACGGTATCTCTGTGCATTCAATTTGTCATCGATAAAATGCTATTGTTTTCATTGTTCATAGCTTATGCCTGCCCATACCATAATCCCACTGCCACCGTGGGGCACTCTGTTCACAACATTGACATCAGCAAACCGCTCACCCACACAACGCCATACACGCTGTCAGCCATCTCCACGGTACATATGAAACCAGTATTCATCAATCAAAGTTGAGCATTTTCCCACTGAAGTCGGTTGCGACGCCGACCTGCAGTCAGGTCAAGACCTTGGTGAGGACGACGAGCACGCAGATGAGCTTCCCTGAGACGGTTTCTGACCGTTTTCTGACAATTCTTCTGTCGTGMAAACCCACAGTTTCATCTGCTGTCCAGGTGGCTGGTCTCAGATGATCCAGCAGGTGAAGAAGCCGGATGTGGAGGTCCTGGCGTGGTTACACATAGTCTGCGGTTGTGAGGCCGGTTGGACGTACTGCCACATTCTCTAAAACGACGTTGAAGTCGGTTTATGGTAGATAAATGAACATTCAATTCTCTGGCAACAGCTCTGGTGACATTCCAGCTGTCAGCATGCCAACTGCACACTCTCTCAAAACTTGAGACATCTTTGGCATACTGCACATGTTAGTGTTTTTTTTATTCATAATATCTTTACAACACATACGACATATCACAGTAACCAAACAACAATAAACAAAAGACCACATGTAAACACATGGAAACATTGATCTCTCTCCCAAGTTGACAAAAAAATGTAATTACAAATATGTTGCATATACGGGAGGGCTGCAAAAAACGTATAAATAGGTMATTAATATCATGAAATGGAAGAGTTAGAGTCATGATAAAATTGCCAGCAATTTCTCATTAGGTACGTTATTTGTATTACAGTAAATGTACATATTACTGATTGTTATATTGATTTTGTATAAATAATTTTGTATCAATGTGATTAGTATTAATTAGATATTATAGATAACATTTTCCCCTGGTTCAGTTTACTCCAAGACAACTTCAAACGTGGACAATTCTTTTCATATTCCTTTAGATTCCCATTTACATTTGCAGTCATTTCTTCAAATTTGACAGTGGTCATTGACAGTTTGAGCCATTCTTCAAATGAGGGCAAATGCTCTTCTTTCCAATGCCTTGAAATGACCCTTTTAGCAATGAGAGTTAGTGACATGAGCATGGAAGCGTTTGGTGTATTTTCTGGGAAGTTCATTCTCAGCAAGATAGAGGCTGCATTTGTATGCTCCTTGAAGTAGAGAGAATATTATTTTCCAATTTGATTCCAATTTAGGACACTTGACCAACATATGAACAAGCCCAGCATCATCTGATTTACAGTGTATTTGGAAAGTACTCAGACCCCTTGACTTTTTACGTATTTTGTTACTTTACAGACTTATTCTAAAATAGATTAAATAAAAAACTGTTTTCACTTTGTTATTTTGGGGTATTCTGTGTAGATTGATGAGGACAATTTTCTATTTATTCCATCCATACTGTCACGACTTCCGCCGAAGTCGGTCCCTCTCCTTGTTCGGGCGGCGTTCGGCGGTCGACGTCCCCAGCCTTCTAGCCATCGCCGATCCACTTTTCCTTTTCCATTTGTTTTGTCCTTGTCTTACACACCTGGTTTCATTCCCCCAATGACTTGTTCATTATTTAACCCTCTGTTCCCCCATGTTTGTTTGTGAGTGATTGTTTGTTTGTAATACGGTCCGTTATTGTGGGATCGATTTATTGTGTTGTATTTGTGAATATTTGAGTAAATTACATGATTTACTCATATCTGCTGTCCTGCGCCTGACTCCTCTACACCAGCTACACACAGGCACTATTAACCATACCTTATTTACATAAGTATTCAGACACTTTGCTATGAGAGTCGAAATTGAGCTCAGGTGCATCCTGTTTCCATTTATCATCCTTGAGATGTTTCTAGAACTTGATTGGAGTCCACCTGTGGTAAATTCAATTGATTGGACACGATTTGGAAAGAAATACACCTGTCTATATAAATTCCCACAGTTGACATGGCATGACAGAGCGAAAACCAAGCCATAAGGTCGAAGGAATTGTCCTTAGAGCTCCGAGACAGGATTGTGTCGAGGCACAGATCTGGGGAAGGGTACCAAAAAATGTCTGCAGTATTGAAGGTCCCCACAAAGGTCCATAATTCAAAAATGGAAGAAGTTTGGAACCACCAAGACTCTTCCTAGAGCTGGTCGCCTGGCCAAACTGGGCAATCGGGGGAGAAGGGCCTCGGTCAGGGAGGTGACCGAGAACCTGATGGTCACTCTGACAGAGCTCCAGAGTTCCTTTGTGGAATTGGGAGAACCTTCCAGAAGGACAACCATCTCTGCAGCACTCCACCAGTCAGGCCTTTATGGTAGAGTGGCCAGATGGAAGCCACTCCTCAGTAAAAGGCACATGACAGCCCACTTGGAGTTTGCCAAAAGACACCTAAAGGACTCTCAGACCATGAGAAACAAGATTCTCTGGTCTGATGAAACCAAGATTAACTATTTGGCCTGAAGGCCAAGTGTCACGTCTGGAGGAAACCTGGCACCATCCCTACGGTGAAGCGTAGTGGCAGCAACATGCTGTGGGGATGTTTTTCAGCGGCAGGGACTGGGAGACAAGTCAGGATCGAGGGAAAAATGAACGGAGCAAAGTACATAGAGATCCTTGATGAAAACCTGCTCCAGAGCGCTCAGGACCTCAGACTGGGGGCAAAGGTTCACCTTCCAACAGGACAACAACCCTAAACACACAGCCAAGACAACGCAGGAGTGGCTTCGGGACAAGTCTCTGAATGTCCCTGAATGGCCCAGCAAGAGCCTGGACTTGAAACCCGACTAAAAATCTTTAGAGAGACCTGAAAATAGCTGTGCAGCGACGCTCCCCATCCAACCTGATAGAGCTTGAGAGGATCTGCAGAGAAGAATGGTAGAAACTCGCCAAATACAGGTGTGCCAAGCTTGTAGCGTCATACCCAAGAAGACTCAAGGCTGTCATCGCTGCCAAAGGTGCTTCAATAAAGTGCTTAGTAATGAGTCTGAATACTTATGGAAATGTGATATTTCTGGGGTTTGTTTTTATACTGTTGCAAACATTTCTTACAACCTGTTTTTGCTTCGTCATTATGGAATGTTGTGTGTAGATTGGTGAGGGGGGAAAACAATTTAATCAATTTTAGAATAAGGCTGTAACGCAACAAAATGTGGAAATAGTCAAGGGGTCTGAATACTTTCCGAATGCACTGTACATCTCTATCAAATTTTGCTATCGGTTATAATTTTTTCCTTGTACATTTTAGGAGTCCAGTAAGATCTATGAATTATATTATACTGAACCAGTTGTGTTAAGACTCTCTGCATGTTTTAAAGCAGATTTCCCACACTTTTTTCCCCATAACTTCAAATCTTTTCCCCATTTCTCTCTTAAGGGAAGGTGTAGTCCCCTTGTTTTTTTCTTTTAAGAATTTATACACCCTAGATGCCATGTGGTTTTTGGAATGGACATTTTTTATGAAATTTTCCAATTTGTTCATATCATTTTTTTAAATAACTCTTCTATCTGCCAATTTGACTGCATGTACAGTCTGAATTATTCTAAAATGGTTGGTAAAGCCGGTCTTATCCTTTAGTTCATTCAGACCCATAATTGTACCATCTTTATACAAATCAGATATCGCCAATAGCTTCACAATACCAGTCTGTGATTAATTCGTGTGTGTGGATATTTTTTGGGGTGTGGATGTCCTTTATCCAATTCATATATGTTACGAAATGCAATTGCCTACCCAYCCACCTTGACCAACCACCCTTCTTATAAGTAACATTCTGTTTTATGTAACCATACCAAACGTAACATATCATACTAATTTGAGTGTCCCCGGATTTACATTTAATATGTTACGTCTATTCAATGAGACCAGGCTGATCTTACTGACAGACAAGTGTAATTGAATGAATCCAAGCAACCTCATCAAGCTGAGCAAAGATGTGAAAAAGAAAACACTAACGTTGTCTGTCATTCAATGTGAGGAAAAAGGGTTCAGCGGAGGGGAAAGCCTCAAATCAAAAACAATGAAGACAAACAGACTTGACAGCTTGCCCAAAAGGGTTTTAAAAGAAGTGACAAATGAAGACTGTACCTTTCCAGAGAAAGATAAGCCAGAGAAAGATAAGAGAATGGCAGTAMGGAAGACATGGGGTGCAGAATAAAATAGCAAAACAGCGTACATTCCAATCAAAATAGCTTTTATTTTCTTCGAAAACAAAATCCCTCTGCTCAGCTGGGTAGAATAAATGGGAGATGTTAACCGCCTAGGGAAATTCCCAYGGAGGGAATGAATCCCTGTTATTTCACGGGGATGAGGAAACTCTGCCTACAGAGAGAGTTAGAGCTGCAATCCAAGGGCCTGTTCTGCTGGAGGGGATCCAACACAGACAAGTCCTGACACCGAGGGACCTGGACTACGAAGTCTCTTCTCCTCTTTCTTTCAATTGTTTTTTTTTCTATTATTGATGCACTGGCTCACTTGCTCAGTCGTTCACCTCCTTAGTCTTTCCCTCGCTTGCTTCCTCACTCAGTCACTCACTCACTCAATCACTCACTCACTGTCTATCCTTCTCTCTATCAAACATAGTGTGCTTATTATTTGCTTTGTCTCTCTTTCTTTGTCACTTTTCTTATCCCACTACACTTCTTTTTTGGTTACTGGTCCAACGCTACCGCTAAGCTACCTGCCGCCAAAAGACTAATGACTTACTGTAGTGAATTGATACTCAGGAGGTGCATGATACAGTGGCTATTGTCAACTAATCTATTTTCATTACCAGCTACAATGGACATGTTTTACTTGGAAAATCATATATTCCTCTGATAACCTTGGCTAGGTAGCTAATGGTCGCCTAGTTAGCATCAACACGCAATTTATGCTACATATATTTATTCCTGTTGGACTGAACTGCAGTTTTCTCATGTTGTGGACATCCTGAAGTGTAATTATTCAGTCTTACCATATAGTAGGGTTTCCCGAACTCGGTCCTCGGTACCAACGAATAAACTAATCATCAAGCTTTGATCATTTGARTCAGCTATGTAGTGTTAGGTCAAAAACCTAAACGTGCACCACTTGGGGTTCTGAAGCCCGGGTTTGAGAAACACTGTCGTATACTGTTACCCCCAACACTTCTGTACAGAATCTTGTGGCTTGCATCTTCAACATCTACTGGCTGAAGGGCACTGTTCATGAAAACTTTGGCCACAAAATGGACTCTTCCACTCTCCCCACCCTCMTCAGACAGACCCTTCTCGGTAACCCCCTCCTCTAACTCATCCACAGGAGGTTGGTGGCACCTTAATTGGGGAGGTCGGGCTCGTGGCAACGGCTGGAGCGGAATGGGTGGAATGGTATCAAATACATCAAACACATGGTTTCCATTTGTTTGATGCCATTCCATKTGTTCCGCTCCATCCATTATCAGCAGCCTCCACTGACCTCATCCCTCTCTCTTCTCACCCGTTGGGATCTTTGAAGGGCCTTTGACCACTACAGAGGACACTATGTATGACAGGTGATCTTCATTCTCCCTCCATTAAGATGCCAGCCTGGTGTTCTCTCCTTTCTTCCTCTATGTGGGATTCTGCAGCACTGAGCTCCTTTGGTAGTCTTATCTACAGGTCCCAGTTTCATTTAAAAGCTGAATAAGGTGAGAATGTGAGTATGATGGGTTCTATTTTGCAGAGATGACGACTCTCACACATAGTTCCTGAAAGCAAATTTTACCATAATTGTTTCTAGTTTTAAAGGGACAATCAGCAKTTGCTACATMTGTTTTTGGACTTAYATATGAATTATATGTACYCAATGATTCTTGAAGAACATRCATTGCCTACAGAAAGWATTCACACCCCTCGGATTTTYCCAYATTYTGTTGTGTWACAGGCTGAAATTAAAATGTATTAAGTTGAGATTTTTTTTGTCACTGGCCTACACACAATACCCCATAACGTCAAAGTTCAATTATGTTTTTCGAAATGTTTCCAAATTAATCAAAATTGAAAGCTGAAATGTCTTGAGTCAATAAGTATTCAATACCTTTCTTATGACAAGCCACAAAGACCAGGGAGGTTTTCCAATGCCTCGCAAAGAAATGTACCTATTGGTAGATGTGTAAAAAAAAAAAATACAGACATTGGATATCCTTTGAGCATGGAGAAGTTCGTTATTACACTTTGGATAGTGTATCAATACACCCAGTCACTACAAAGACACAGGCGTTCTTCCTAACTCAGTTGCAAGAGAGGAAGGAAACCGCTCAGGGATTTCACCATGAGGTCAATGGTGACTTTAAAAAWGTTACAGAGTTTAATGGCTGTGATAGGAGAAAACTGAGGATGGATCAACAACATTGTAGTTACTCTACTATATTAACCTAATTGTAATGCCCGGGGTGTAGTGGAGGAAAGAGTCAGACGCAGGAGACAGAGAGTTCAGAGTAGCGTAACTTTTAATCACCACAAAGGTGAAACACGACGCCACTCCAACCAAATGCTCCAACACACAAGGGGAACAAAATAGTTCCGAAAATACAACTACCACGAACCGTGGCATACACGCATGTACAAACAGTACACAAAACAATCCCGCACACCCAACAGACGGGCCTGCTGGGTAATAAAGCCCTACTAATCACCCTAACTAAAAACAGGTGTAACCAATAAACAAATAAGGAGGGGGAGGAAAAAGTCAGTGGCAGCTRGTAGGCCGGTGACGACGACCGCCGAGCGCCACCCGAACAGGAAGGGGAGCCACCTTCGGTAGGAGTCGTAACACTAATTGACAGAATGAAAAGAAGGAAGCCTGTACAGAATATAAATATTCCAAATCGTGCATCCTGTTTGGAACAAGGCACTAAAGTACTGCAAAAAATACAAAGTGTTATGTTTGGGGCAAATCCAATATAACATATTACAATTTAGATCTTAATCTGCTTGAAAATCTATGACAAGACATAAAATGGTTGTCTAGTAATGATCAACAACCAAATTGGCAGAGCTTGAAGAATTTTGAAAATAATAATGGGAAAATATTGTACAATGCAGGTGTGTAAAGCTCTTAGGCTTACCCAGAAAGACACACAGCTGTAATCGCTGCCAAAGGTTATTCTAACATGTATTGACTCAGGGGTGTGAATACTTATGTAAATTAGATGTTTCCGTATTTCAGTGTCAATACATTTCCAAAAATTTCTAAAAGCATGTTTTCCCTTTGTCATTATGGGGTTTGTGTGTAGATGGGTGAGATTAAAAATAAAAAAAATCATACATTTTAAATTCATGCTGTAACTCTACAAAATGTGGAATACGTCAAGGAGTATGAATACTTTCTGAAGGCACTGCAACTTATAAATGCCTCATGAGCTTAGTTGCACTGTTGTACCCCATCAAAACCCMAAATATTACCCTGTTTAACTAATGTTTGTAAACAAAGTAAACATAAACAAACACTGTATAGCCTCAAAACATGGTTAAAACTATAATTTTKATATCATGGATGGTCAGTCTTTGCATCCATAGCTCTGTCTCTGAATTTAAGAGTTTATATTTCTCTAGCCACGTCGCTCAGCTTTCTACCAAAACAGTGGTGGGGAATAAACTTTGTTATTGTTTCAACTGCTGATTGGCCCTTTAAGGGATGCGTATGAAATTACTGTGTTTCATGCTGCAAGAGTCTCTCAATTCAGATCTGACATGACACCGTACCTTGTCAGACATGACATTTTAGTTATTTTTTTATTTTTTTTTTCACCTTTATTTAACCAGGTAGGCTAGTTGAGAACAAGTTCTCATTTGCAACTGCGACCTGGCCAAGATAAAGCATAGCAGTGTGAACAGACAACACAGAGTTACACATGGAGTAAACAATAAACAAGTCAATAACATGGTAGAAAAAAAAGAGAATCTAGATACGTATATCTATGTGTGCAAAAGGCATGAGGTAGGCAATAAATCGAATAATTACAATTTAGCAGATTAACACTGGAGTGATAAATCATCAGATGATCATGTGCAAGAAGAGATACTGTGTGTGCAAAAGAGCAGAAAAGTAAATAAATAAAAGCAGTATGGGGGTGAGGTAGGTAAATTGGGGGTGGTAGTTTACAGATGGACTATGTACAGCTGCAGCGATCGGTTAGCTGCTCGGATAGCAGATTTTTAAAGTTGTTGAGGGAGATAAAAGTCTCCAACTTCAGAGATTTTTGCAATTCGTTCCAGTCGCAGGCAGCAGAGAACTGGAAGGAAAGGCGTCCAAATGAGGTTTTGGCTTTAGGGATGATCAGTGAGATACACCTGCTGGAGCGCGTGCTGCGGGTGGGTGTAGCCATCGTGACCAGTGAACTGAGATAAGGCGGCACTTTACCTAGCATAGCCTTGTAGATGACCTGGAGCCAGTGGGTCTGACGACGAACATGTAGCGAGAGCCAGCCGACTAGGGCATACAGGTCGCAGTGGTGGGTCGTATAAGGTGCTTTAGTAACAAAACGAATGGCACTGTGATAAAACTGCATCCAGTTTGCTGAGTAGAGTATTGGAAGCTATTTTGTAGATGACATCGCCGAAGTCGAGGATCGGTAGGATAGTCAGTTTTACTAGGGTAAGTTTGGCGGCGTGAGTGAAGGAGGCTTTGTTGCGGAATAGAAAGCCGATTCTTGATTTGATTTTGGATTGGAGATGTTTGATATGAGTCTGGAAGGAGAGTTTGCAGTCTAGCCAGACACCTAGGTACTTATAGATGTCCACATATTCTAGGTCGGAACCGTCCAGGGTGGTGATGCTAGTCGGCGGCTGCGGTGCAGGCAGCGAACGGTGAAAAGCATGCATTTGGTTTTACTAGCGTTAAGAGCAGTTGGAGGCCACGGAAGGAGTGTTGTATGGCATTGAAGCTCGTTTGGAGGTTAGATAGCACAGTGTCCAAGGAAGGGCCGGAAGTATATAGAATGGTGTCGTCTGCGTAGAGGTGGATCAGGGAATCGCCCGCAGCAAGAGCAACATCATTGATGTATACAGAGAAAAGAGTCGGCCCGAGAATTGAACCCTGTGGTACCCCCATAGAGACTGCCAGAGGACCGGACAACATGCCCTCCGATTTGACACACTGAACTCTGTCTGCAAAGTAGTTGGTGAACCAGGCAAGGCAGTCATTAGAAAAACCGAGGCTACTGAGTCTGCGATAAGAATATGGTGATTGACAGAGTCGAAAGCCTTGGCCAGGTCGATGAAGACGGCTGCACAGTAATGTCTTTTATCGATGGCGGTTATGATATCGTTTAGTACCTTGAGCGTGGCTGAGGTGCACCCGTGACCGGCTCGGAAACCGGATTGCACAGCGGAGAAGGTACGGTGGATTCGAGATGGTCAGTGATCTGTTTGTTGACTTGGCTTTCGAAGACCTTAGATAGGCAGGGCAGGATGGATATAGGTCTGTAACAGTTTAGGTCCAGGTGTGCTCCCCCTTTGAAGAGGGGGATGACCGCGGCAGCTTTCCAATCCTTGGGGATCTCAGATGATATGAAAGAGAGGTTGAACAGGCTGGTAATAGGGGGTGCGACAATGGCGGCGGACAGTTTCAGAAATAGGGGTCCAGATTGTCAAGCCCAGCTGATTTGTATGGGTCCAGGTTTTCCAGCTCTTTCAGAACATCTGCTATCTGGATATGGGTAAAGGAGAAGCTGGGGAGGCTTGGGCGAGTAGCAGCGGGGGGGCGGGGCTGTTGGCCAAGGTTGGAGTCGCCAGGAGGAAGGCATGGCCAGCCATTGAGAAATGTTTGTTGAAGTTTTCGATTATCACGGACTTATCAGTGGTGACCGTGTTACCTAGCCTCAGTGCAGTGGGCAGCTGGAGGAGGTGCTCTTGTTTTCCATGGACTTTACAGTATCCCAGAACTTTTTGGAGTTAGAGCTACAGGATGCAAATTTCTGCTTGAAAAAGCTGGCCTTTGCTTTCCTGACTGACTGCGTGTATTGGTTCCTGACTTCCCTGAACAGTTGCATATCGCGGGGGCTCTTCGATGCTATTGCAGTTCGCCACAGGATGTTTTTGTGCTGGTCGAGGCAGTCAGGTCTGGAGTGAACCAAGGGCTATATCTGTTCTTGGTTCTGCATTTTTTGAACGGAGCATGCTTGTCTAATATGGTGAGGAAGTAACTTTTAAAGAATGACCAGGCATCCTCAACTGACGGGATGAGGTCAATATCCTTCCAGGGTACCCGGGCCAGGTCGATTAGAAAGGCCTGCTCGCAGAAGTGTTTTAGGAGCGTTTGACAGTGATGAGGGGTGGTCGTTGACCGCGGACCCGTGGCGGATACAGGCAATGAGGCAGTGATCGCTGAGATCTTGATTGAAGACAGCAGAGGTGTATTTGGAGGCAGGTTGGTCAGGATAATGTCTATTAGGGTGCCCATGTTTACGGATTTAGGGTTGTACCTGGTGGGTTCCTTGATGATTTGTGTGAGATTGAGGGCATCAAGCTTGGATTGTAGGACTGCCGGGTGTTAAGCATATCCCAGTTTAGGTCACCTAACAGAACAAACTCTGAAGCTAGATGGGGAGCGATCAATCACAGATGGTGTCCAGGGCACAGCTGGGAGCTGAGGGGGGCGGAGCAGGCGGCAACAGTGAGAGACTTATTTCTGGAGAGATTAATTTTAAAATTAGAAGTTCGAACTGTTTGGCATAGACCTGGAAAGTATGACAGAACTTTGCAGGCTATCTCTGCAGTAGATTGCAACTCCTCCCCCTTTGGCAGTTCTATCTTGACGGAAAGTGTTATAGTTGGGTATGGAAATCCCAGAATTTTTGGTGGCCTTCCTAAGCCAGGATTCGGACACGGCAAGGACATCAGGGTTGGCAGAGTGTGCTAAAGCGGTGAGTAAGGCAAACTTAGGGAGGAGGCTTCTGATGTTGACATGCATGAGGCCAAGGCTTTTTCGATCACAGAAGTCAACAAATGAGGGTGACTGGGGACATGCAGGGCCTGGGTTTACCTCCACATCACCCGAGGAACAGAGGAGTAGTAGTTTTTATCATTATAGTTTTTTCCAACACTGTTCGTTTCTATGTAAGCTACCTTACTGTTTTTTGTTGTTGAAATAGCTAGACTATATAATGCGTTCTGTGGTATCACAAAGTTGTTCATATCAACACATACTGCAGCATAGAATTCAAAATTCTTACACTGAAAGGCGCGTCACCAAGCAAGAATCCTATGCAGGAAAAAGTTTGTAAAAGCTTCTTGTTGGCAGTGAAAACCTTCATTTGTAAGGCGAGGCCCATTCTGCATTCCACCATGGCTGCCAACCAAATAAGAACCATTCCACCAGTACCGGCCAACCCTGTCAGAACAAACTCATGGGCCACACACAGTGTTGACCAAATCTCAGGCCATACCCAATGGCCATTGCAAACCTCTAAGTTTGATAGACATTTCCTATATTCCACGTAATTTGCCACCATAGCAACTATATTTTCATAACATATCACCACTCAAGCTATTAAACTTCTCCCACACGCTTGTCCACCTCCACTTCCATGTAGGAGATTGCGCAAATAGAGGTGCGCTCATTAGCATTTTTTATTAAACAGAGCGTATGCATATCGGGCCTGATTATTGACGTGGTATTTAAAGGCGTACATTGCAATTGAAGAGGTGACTGTTAATTACCCATCAACCAGTCTGATTGCATTCGCTATCTAATGAATAGTCAGTGAGGATGAATGGCTTGGATCTAATGAAACTGCTCCCAGTAACCCCTGGTAGATATCGTTTGGGTTTTCAAAGCACAAAGTAGGATGTGAAGTAATTCTGTAAAAAGTTCCTCTCTCACTCCGAGGTGTTGTGTAGGTAATTATTTGTGTTTACTAATGCGACAATACAATTTAGTATGCGAAAGTGACATCCACTTACTGTATGTTGTCAATTGGTTGAGTACCTATGTTTCCCCAACCTCTACACTCTGCGTTGAGTGATGAAGCCTATAACAAAACAAAGATGGAATATATTGAGGCTATACGTTTCAATAGCAGGAAATGTAGTTCTTCTATTTACATTTTACATTCCAGTCATTTAGYAGACGCTCTTATTCAGAGCGACTTACAATTTGTGCATCCATCTTAAGATGGGTACAGTTGAAGTCGGAAGTTTACATACACCTTAGCCAAATACATTTAAACTCAGTTTTTCACAATTCCTGACATTTAAACCAAGTAAAAATTCCCTGTCTTAGATCAGTTAGGATCACCACTTTATTTTAACAATGTGAAATGTCAGAATAATAGTRGAGAGAATGATTTATTTYAGCTTTTATTTCTTTCATAACATTCCCAGTGGGTCAGAAGTTTACATACACTTAATTTGGATCAACTTGGGTCAAACGTTTTGGGTAGCCTTCCACAAGCTTCCCACAATAAGTTGGGTGAATTTTGGCCCATTCCTCCTGACAGAGCCAAGCCGAGAACACCATCCCAACCGTGAAGAACGGGGATGCAGCATCATGTTGTGGGATGCTTGCTGCAGGAGGGACTAGTGCACTTCACAAAATAGATGGCATCATGAGGTAGGAAAATTATGTGGATATAATTGAAGCAACATCTCAAGACATCAGTCAGGAAGTTAAAGCTTGGTCGCAAATGGGTCTTCCAAATGGACAATGACCCCCAGCATACTTCAAAGGTTGTGGCAAAATGGCTTAAGGACAACAAAGTCAAGGTATTGGAGTGGCCGTCACAAAGCCCTGACCTCAATCCAATAGAAAATTTGTTGGCAGAACTGAAAAAGCGTGTGCGAGCAAGGAGGCCTACCAACCTGATCAGTTACACCG
>NC_036869.1:21872242-21904014 GCF_002910315.2 Salvelinus sp. IW2-2015 | reverse complement strand
CTCTCCCATGTCATCCACTCCTCCACACACTCCCCCGGCTTCCAGTCGGAGCTGCATCATCTTCAAGACCCATGGTACTTGCTAACGGAGCAGCAAGGGATCCAAACCCGAGACCACTTCGTTCCACCACCTCTGATCCCGCTCAGCCCAGCTAAAAAGCTCTTCTCTGTGCTTTACTGGCTTCTCTCCTAAGGTCCTGCCATCTTTCGAAAATCTCGGAAACCCGACCTCTTTGAAGAGTATCGCAAATAACTATCACACCATCGTCAACGCTTTGCTGATCAACACTTTGTTGAGGGAAAATGGTATTTGATACGATTGTGATGTTATGTTGTCTCACCTACAGTTGAAAGTCAGAAGTTTAAATACAATTAGCTTGGAGTCATTAAAAACTCATTTTTCAACCACTCCACAAATTTCTTTGTTAACAAACTATAGTTTCGGCAAGTCAGTTTAGGACATCTACTTGTGCATGACCCAAGTCATTTTTCCAACAATTGTTACAACAGAGTTTCACTTCTATTCACTGTATTCACAATTCCAGTGGGTCAGAAGTTTACATACACTAAGTTGACTGTGCTTAAACAGCTTGAAAAATTCCAGAAAATTATGGCTTTAGAAGCTTCTGACAGGCTAATTGACATCATTTGAGTCAATTGGAGGTGTACCTGTGGATGTATTATCAAGGCCTATTCGCGAACTTCAGTGCCTCTTGCTTACATCATCAGGGAAAATCAAAAAAAATCTGCCAAAACCTCAGGAAAAAACTTGTAGACCTCCCAAGTCTGTTTCATCTTGGGGCAATTTGCAGAACGCCTGAAAGGGTTTCACGTTCATCTGTCAAACAATAGTAGCCAGTATAAACACCATGGAACCACGGCAGCGTCATACGCCGCTCAGGAAGGAGATCGGGTTTGCTGTCCTAGAGTGAATCGTACTTTGGTGCGAAAAGATGCAAATCCATCCGGAACAAAAGCAAAGGACCTGTGAAAGATGCTGGAGGGAAACTGGTACAATAAAGTATCTATATCCAAGTATAACGAGTCGTATATCGGCATATACCTGGAGAAGGGCGCTCAGCAAGGAAGAGGTCTCTGGTTGATGACACAAAAAAGAATTTTGGCCTTTAATGGGACCATCGATTATGTTCAGAGGGAAAAGGGGGAGGCTTGCAAGCGAAAACACCATTTCAACCGTGAAGAACGGGGATGCAGCATCATGTTGTGGGATGCTTGCTGCAGGAGGGACTAGTGCACTTCACAAAATAGATGGCATCATGAGGTAGGAAAATTATGGATATATTGAAGCAACATCTCAAGACATCAGTCAGGAAGTTAAAGCTTGGTCGCAAATGGGTCTTCCAAATGGACAATGACCCCCAGCATACTTCAAAGGTTCTCTGTCTGGACCACGAAAATGCTCCTCCACCATGGGAGCAACAAATTCAAGTATCCAAGAGCACGCCTCACAAATATGCCCACCTATCAGGTACCAACTATTACACCGAAACAATTTATGTATTGGCTGGAGCACTTGCTTATGAGGATCACGGCGAATTTTTCTTCAAAACAGCTCGTTGCGGTGCAAAACCATACGAAGTGCCCAAGAACCATCTTTCCTACCAAAACCTGTATTCGCAAGTACACCGGCTCTGGTCAGGGTCAGGTGATTGGGAGGAAGGACCTAGGGTGCCACTATACTATGAATGCTCAGACCCAAACCTTACATTGTAGTCCGAGACAGTCCTTGTCGCGTTGCTATATGCGTGAGCTCCAAATAAACGGTCCGTTACACTAGCGACCCTGCAGGAGTGTGGTTGCATCCAAAAATTACAAAGATGCATTGTAATACTTATGATGGCTCACACTAGTGTAGCAGCAATTGTGGTAGTGATACAGAATATAAATATCTTGAGCAAGTAATGTCACAGCGTATAATCTCGCTTGTTGCCTACTCTAAGTTCTCCTGATCTATGAGCTGTGGTCACCAATATAGTTCTCATAAAATATATATGTAAAGTTCTGATCGATATTTCCTAAACTGCATCCTAAAAGACATGACGACTTAATTTTACTACATCGAGCTATTTAAAATGTCTCACAGGGAAATTAAAAGGAATGGGAATAAGGAATTATTATACATACCTTAATGATATTAGTGATAAGGAGAACTGAGTTATATGAAGACAATATAGATCTCAGGTCTATACAAGCGAGTTGTGAATGAGTGCGAGAGGTAATAGCACTTACCGAACGTATTGGTCAAACTTACGTAAAATACCCGTACATCTTAAGATATGGAAACGCGACTACATATAAATTGTAAGTCGTGCGATGAGAATAGAACGAGACGACAATGTGCTACTAAAAGACCATGGTAATGCTAAATCATATAAATAGTGTGACATTAAATTAAGAAGAAGGGTGACAAGTGATCCATTTATATAAGTGGCCAACTGACATTTTCCCATCGCTCAGTTAGAAACGTAGGCAGCTAGCCTACTGCTCGCTGCTAATAGTGATGAGCTGGATTTGTCCAAATCCTCTGTGTATTGTCTCGTTGATATATTATGGCTATATATTCCTAGTGCATCTCAATCGCACAGAGTCATGCTCGTTGTAGAGGTTGGGAAATACACTACCAAGCTTGATGCGACCTGGTACTCAATACAAATTGACACTTAGCAAATACTGCGCACATGTTGGATGTCACTTTGCATTCACTAGAATCGTGTACGGTAGCATTGTGCGCTGGGAACAGGCAGTGAGTTCATGGAGGTAAAGCACCTAAGATTTGTGTACATGTACCTGCACTATGACACACTCTCGTGAGTCGTATCCGAAGAGTGAAGAAACCATTTTTAGCGAGCTAGGATCTGATCATGATTTCATGCATGCCATGAGTCTCTAGTATGTGCTTGAATATACCTCTTAAACTATATCTATGCCAGGTGCCCCGTTGTATTAGCTCGTGTGTGGCAGAGAGCCATGCTATCTCACTGCTCAGTGCAGTCCAAAAGACGCTCCTATCCGTCTGCGGACGGTGGACTTCAGTTATGCTCACTTGAGAGTTAACGCAGGCAATATCAAGACCCTCTGACTAAATATGGCTCTCGATTAATTTAGAACAGTCTTTCTAGCGCGTTCAAATCAATTTGCTATGATATGTAACGCTTCTTAGGTGACAATTGAGCCCAACGATTCCAAAGCCCAAATCCTAGCGAGCACCACACTCCTCTGGATATGTGGCATGATCGCGACCCTAGTAATTATACAAGTTATATAGTATCCATTTGAATGTGCTATAATGTCCGAGAGGACGACCCATTACCTATACATATCTTTTTGCCGCACATTCTCCCCTCACCTAGTGCGTGGTACACGGTCGAGAGTGCCAAGATGGTATGTGTGTAGAAGTTGGTTAGAGTGATCGCTTTGACCAATCGTCGTGAGCTATTTGATTATTCCATAGTAGTCCTACAATAGTCTATTGCTTCCTATTGGTTTGGTCAGAGAGATTATCTGTGAGCGTGTGTTAATTTACCTATGAAAAATCGCATCTAACTTTCATACAACCGAAGTGGTTTGCGACCACTCACCTCCCTCCCTGTTAGGCTCTCTCGTCTAATTGTGGGTACACTCGAGCGCTATGGCTATTTACTGTTGTTGCTAATCATTCGCCAAAAGTCGCTGTGTGATTTGGGCCCGATGTAGGGTAGTTGCTCGTGGACACGGGTTTGCCGGTTACTGGTGGAGATGTTCTTATATTGTGGCGCGTACACCAACCAGTATCTGAGTGGATGGATTGCAGACAATATGGGCCAGTCGCCTATACAGATGGAAGGTTTTCAGCTAGCACGCAACACAGCTATAGCGTTTAGCAAAGAGCTCCTCCAGTGTTGTACGACAGTAATCAGTCTTGCCTTATAATGGAGATGTATGTTTCGCAGCCTGATTGCCAGCCACCTCTTGGTTCGCGCCCGTGTTAGCAATTGTGAATGTCTTACGAGAGAATTCCTACAGACATGCAAGTTTAATACTTACGAAGGTTTAACACCAGGCGGGCTGCGGCATTCTGGATAAGTTGCAGGGATTTGATGGCACAAACAGGAAGCCCAGCCAACAGAGAGTTGCAGTAGTCTAGACGGGATATGACAGGTGCCAGGATAAGGATCTGCGCTGATTTCTGTGTGAGGAAAGCTCACACTCTAGGGATGTTGTRGAGCATGACCCTGTAGCAGCGAGCCACTGCTTTGATGTTTGCAGAGAACGACAGGGTGTTGTCCAGGGTCACACCAAGGTTCTTTGCACTCTGGGAGGGGGGCACAGTGGAGTGTCACCCGTGATGGAGAGGTCTTGGAGTGGACAGACTATTCTCGGGAGGAAGAGCAGCTCCATTTGGTCTAGGTTGAGCTTGAGGTGGTGAGCCGACATCTGCCAGGCACACAGAGATACGTTTCACCACCTGGGTATTAGAAGGGGCTAAGGAGAAGAGTAGTTGAGTGTCRTYCGCATAGCAATAATAATTAGAGACCATGTGAGAATATGACAGAGCCGAGTGACTTCATATAAAGAGACATAAAAGGCATGTGAAATATCAGTACTAGCCTGAAATCCTGATATGAATGGTGAAATGGACTTATCATGTTGGATTCCAGGCTAGGAGAGTCCCTCAACCTCCACAACAGCACCATCTAAAACGCATGCAACAGTATAAACCTTCATCTTCCCATGGTTCTTTTCGCGGAGCCTATTCCAAGGGTSCATTTCATTTCCCATGAGCCTTTGTGGGTTGAAAATTGACAACTTACCCAAAGAGAGAAAGGCGTTATATGTTTGTTTGATTCCTCCCAGTCATCAGTGGCTTCCCAGTGATTTGTGAGCTYTATAAGATGGGACCAGTCACCTAAAAAACCCTGTAGATTTCCCAGAATTCATGAGCGAGTTCCATTATGGTGTGAGGAGGCCTGAAATGGAAGGTGTGTTGACCTGAAACACATATAAAACATATCCACAGCAGCATGCAGTGTCAGGTCATTACCAACTAACCAGAGTCTTGAGTGGGTTCAAAATAACCTGGTGCTGCTGATTCTCTCTCTCAATGTTATTGTTTCAACTCCGTCCCTCTATTTGATCTGTTTATGCTTCCTGTCACTTACTCGCTTGCATAGGTGTGCATGTGCGCACACACACAAACACACACACACACACACACACACACACACACACACACACACACACACACACACACACACACACACACACACACACACACACACACACACACACACACACACACACACACACACACACAATACACATACACATACACATACACATACACACAGGACTTGGAAAACGAAAAAACACAAGCAGAGAGAGGCACGGATCTACAGGAGAAACACAGAGTTGAAGACAAGCTAAAGCTTCCTTGACACCTCAGTGGAAGGAAAATTCTGTAATTACGGTAGAAAAAAAGACGGGTTTGAGAGACTCAATCAAAGAAAAAAAAAAAAGAGTGGCTGCATTTATCATGGAGCGCGACAGGTGGAGAACGCCCTCATCAGCCATCGCCACGGTGATTGTGCGTCATTAGGCAGTTTTTGAGATGGGCAACCAATCATGGCACACCGTTGATTGCTGGGCTCAACAAATTATTAGACACACTTGGCTGGTTTCAAGCTGCGAGGCGCAATGTTACTCATAGTCACACATACCAGGATTTGAAGGTCACTTATAGTGAAAATGTAACAAAGGTCATCCTTCCTCAGTGACCTTGAACATATACTCATCATTATATGTATCAGCCTGTTAATACCCAAAAGGAACAATCTAGAAATCTACTGTAATAATAACTGCCTACTCAATTCAAACCCATAGGCCTAGGATACAGTATGTGTAGTGTCGATATTCCAGCCATGTCCTCAGTGTTGGCTCACCATTGCTCTCTTCACACTCTCCCAGCCTCCCAGGTCCTGAGCACTGACGGCTGTTTAATTAGGTGACAATAACATGAGTGACATAGACAGGAAAGACCATCGGCTGGCTGCTAGTGTACATGTCCACTTTGACATGTGGTTGAGATGGACTGACCGGGGGCTTGTAAAAGACATGTCTTATCCTACGCCTCAGGTTGCTCAGCCACATAGCATGTTTCCAAGTTATGGGTTACCAAGGTAACTTATTAAGGGGAGGGAGAATAACACCACACAGCTGGTGAGAGAGAGAGTGAGCGACAGTGAGAGACAGCGAGAGAGAGAGCAAGAGAGCGAGGGAGAGCGAGAGCGAGAGAGAGGCAGTAGGCCTAAGGATACAGTGATTTAAGTCTTGCGTAGACAGATACTGCAAGCGTGCTTATGTCCGTGGTATGTGGCCATGTTTATTTTCAGGCCAGCTGTGCTAAACTTTTTAGTGTCCCCGGTCCAATATTGTAAAAACTTAGACATTTCTCGTAAACCAGCACTGTTTATATTCCAGACGCACCTGTAGGTAGCAGATTTCAAGAGAATAGTTTTCCATCTAATGTGTGGTTCCTTTGTATACTGTACAGTGCTTTTGGAAAGTATTCAGACCCCTTTTCTTTTTCCATATTTTGTTACATTACAGACTTATTTTAAAATGGATTAAATAAATGTTTTTCCTCAGCAATCTACACACAATAACCCATAATGACAAAACAAAAACAGTGTTTTAGAAATGTTTACAAATGTATTAAAAATAAAAACAGAAATACATTATTTACAGAAGTATTCAGCCCCTTTGCTATGAGACTCACAATAGAGCTCAGGTACATCCTGTTTCCATTGATCATCCTTGAGATGTTTCTACAACTTCATGKGAKTCCACCTGTGGTAAATTCAATWGGTTGGACATGATTTGGAAAAGCACACACCTGTCTATATAAGGTCCCAAAGTTGCAGTGCATGTCAGAGCAAAAACCAAGCCATGAGGTCGAAGGAATTGTCCTTAGAGCACCGAGACAGGATTGTGTCGAGGTACAGATCTGGGGAAGGGTACCAAAACATTTTTGAAGCATTGAAGGTCCCCAAGAACACATTCTTAAATGKAAGATATTTGGAACCACCAAGACTCTTCCTAGAGCTGGCCATCCGGCCAAACTGAGCGATCGGGGAAGAAGGGTCTTGGTCAGGGTGGTGACCAAGAACCTGATGGTCACTCTGACMGAACTCTAGAGATCCTTTGTGGAGATGGGAGAACCTTCCTGAAGGACAACCATCTCTGCAGCGCTCCACTAATCAAGCCTTTATGGTAGAGTGGCCAGACAGAAGCCACTCCTCAGTAAAAGGCACATGACAGCCCGCTTGGAGTTTGCCAAAAGGCACCTAAAGACTGAGAGTCTTGAGAAACAAGATTATCTGGTCTGATAAAACCAAGATTGAACTCTTTGGCCTGAATGCCAAGTGTCACGTCTGGAGGAAATTTGGCACACTMCKTACAGTGAAGCACGGTGGTGGCAGCATCATGCTGTGGGGATGTTTTTCAGCAGTAGGGACTGTGAGACTAGTCAGGATCGAAGCAAACATGAACAGAGCAAAGTACAGAGCGATCCTTCATGAAAACCTGCTCCAGAGCACTCAGGACCTCAGACTGGGGCGAAGGTTCACCTTCCAACAGGACAATGACCCTAAGCACACAGCCAAGACAAYGCAGGAGTGGCTTCGGGACAAGTCTCTGAATGTCCTTGAATGGCCCAGCAAGAGCCCGGACTTGAACCCGATCTARCATATCTGGAGAGACCTGAAAATAGCTGTGCAGCAACGCTCTCCATCCAACCTGAYAGAGCTTGAGAGGATCTGCAGAGAAGAATGGGAGAAACTCCTCAAATGCAGGTGTGCCAAGCTTGTAGCGTCATACCCGAGCAGACTCGATGTTGTAATCACTGCCAAAGGTGCTTTTGCAAAGTACTGAGTAAAGGGTCTGAATACTTAGGTAAATGTGACATTTACGTTTTTTTAAATATAAATTAGCAAAAATTTCTAGAAACCTGTTTTTGCTTTATCATTATGGGGTATTGTGAGTAGATTGATGATAMAWWWWWTTCWATGTGGAATTAGGCTGCAATGTAACAAAATGTGGAAAAAGACAAGGGGTCTGAATACTTTCCGAARGCACTGTAGCAAACCACACACAGAGAGAAGATGCCATTACTTCTCCAAAAAACTAAAGAGCGTGAAAAACCACATATCAGACATACAGTACCAGTCAAAAGTTTGGACACACCTACTGATTCAAGGGTTTTTCTTTATTTTGTACTATTTTCTACATTGTAGAATAATCGGGAAGATATCAAAACAATGAAATAACACAAAATAAATAATGTAGTAACCAATCAAGTGTAAAACAAATCAAAATATATTATTATATTTGAGATTATTCAAATAGCCACCCTTTGCCTTGATGATAGCTTTGCACACACCTGGCAATCTCTCAACCAGCTTCATGAGGTAGTCACCTGGAATGCAGGTGTTAAATCTCTCCCTATCCAAGTCTGCTGTCCCCACATGCTTTAAGATGGCCACCATTGTTTCTGTACCCAAGAAGGCATAGGTAACTGACCTAAAGGACTATTGCCCCGTRGCACTCACTTCTGTCATCATGAAGTGCTTTGAGAGACTAGTCAAGGATCATATCACCTCCACCTTACCTGTCACCCTCGAACCACTTCAATTTGCTTAACGCCCSAATAGATCCACAGACAATGCAATTGCCATCACACTGCACACTGCCCTATCCCATCTGGACAAGAGGAAAACCTATGTAAGAATGATGTTAATTGACTATAGCTCAGCATTCAACACCATAATACCCTCCAAGCTCATCATTAAGCATTAGGCCCTGGGTTTAAACCCCGCCCTGTGCAATTGTGTCCTCGACTTCCTGACGGGCCGCCCCCAGGTGGTGAAGGTAGGAAACAACATCTCCACTTCGCTGATCCTCAACACTGGGGCCCCACAAGGGTGCGTGCTCAGCCCCCTCCTGTACTCCCTGTTCACCCATGACTGCGTGGCCATGCACGCCTCCAACTCAATCATCAGGTTTGCAGATGACACAACAGTAGCAGGCTCGATTACCAACAATGACGAGAGAGCCTACAGGGAGGAGGTGAGGGCACTGTGTGAGTGTGGTGTCAGGAAAACAACGTCAACAAAACAAAGGAAATGATTGTGGACTACAGGAAACAGCAGAGGGAGCACCCCCCATATCCACATTGACGGGACAGCAGTGGAGAAGGTGGAAAGTTTTAAGTTCCTCGGCATACACATCAAGGACAAACTGAAATGGTCCACCCACACAGACAGTGTGGTGAAGAAGGCGCAACAGTGCCTTGTCAACCTCAGGAGGCTGAAGAAATTTGGCTTGTCACCTAAAACCCTCACAAACTTTTACAGATGCACAATTGAGAGCATCTTGTCGGGCTGTATCACCACCTGGTACGGCAACTGCACCGCCCACAACCGCAGGGCCCTCCAGAGGGAGGTGCAGTCTGCACAAAGCATCACAAGGGGAAACTACCTGCCCTCCATGACATCTACAGCACCAAATGTTACAGGAAGGCAAAAATGATCATCAATGACAACAACCACCCAAGCCACTGCCTGTTCACACCGCTACCGTCCAGAAGGCGAGATCAATACAGGTGCATCACAGCTGGGACCGAGAGATTGATAAACAGCTTCTATCTCAAGGCAATCAGACTGTTAAACAGCCATCACTAACACAGAGAGGCTGCTGCCTACATACAGACTTGAAATCATTGGCCACTWTAATAAATGGATCACTTGTCACTTTAATAATGCCACTTTAATAATGTTTCCATGTCTTGCATTWCTCATCTCATATGTATATACTGTATTTTATACCATCTATTGCAACTTGCTTATGCCGCTATGTCTTTGCTCATCCATATATTTATATGTATATATTCTTATTCCATTCCTTTACTTAGATCTGTGTGTATTAGGTAGTTGTTGTGGAATTGTTAGATTACATATTAGATATTGCAGCACTGTCGGAACTAGAAGCACAAGCATTTCGCTACACTCGCAATAACATCTGCTAACCATGTGTATGTGACCAATACAATTTGATTTGATTTTGACACACCTCCAGGCTGTGTAAGGACTATTTGACCAAGAAGGAGAGTGATTGAGTGCTGCATCAGATGACCTGGCCTCCACAATCACCTGACCTCAAACCAATTGAGATGGTTTGGGATGAGTTGGACCGCAGAGTGAAGAAAATGCACCCAACAAGTGCTCAGCATATGTGGGAAGTCCTTCAAGGCTGTTGGAAAAAAATTCCAGGTGGAGCTGGTTGAGAGAATACCAATCTGTCATCAAGGCAAAGGATCGCTACTTTTTTGCTTACTACATGATTTCATATGTGTTATTTCATAGTTTTGCTATCTTCACTATTATTCTACAATGTAGAACAAACAGAGCTGTAAAATGTATAAAATGTTAAAATGTATAAAAAATTCATGCTAGACACAAAACGTGCCCCAAAATGAAAACGGAATGTTTTTCTGTCATCATKACAGTATCTAGCATGCTGGTTTTACTGTTAAGTGGAAAGTTACATCTAGGAATATATTTAATCCATTACGAATTTAGAAACATAGTATATCTCTGACTGAAAGAGGCAACTGTGTCCATTTTGCACATGTTAAATCCCATGAGAGATTAGAACAGGCCTGTGCTGACAATGAGTTCGTGTTTCTATGAATTCTAAATGAGTTGCCCGGCGTATGATCCATTCCATCTCATTTCCCACAGCATTGACTTACTGAGATTCATATTACTGCTGCCATGTTAGCAGCGGTGAATCAATGAAAATTGAATTCTGCTAAGAATGACAGTATTGTCACCAGAAGAAAATTGGCAGGAATTTGGTTCTACCGAGGACTAGACAATAGAATGAGGGAATAACACAGACTCAGAATGTAATCATCGCTCATATTGTAGGCTTAGATGCTAAGCTAATGCACTGTATTAAACAAGATCAATAAGTGTCCTATCTCATATGCTCGCCTGAATATTCCATCATTGTGATGGGCTCTAATTGCTCAATGAGGAAACAGCTGTTGAGGCTTGAACTTTTTGTCACAGAGCTGGAGATGAATATTGATGCACTTAAATTCACAGGGTTTTCATCTGACAACATAGTAGCTAGCAGACTGACTCGCACCTTAAACAGTTCAACACGCATGCAGACACACACGCACGCACACACATGCACTTCATGTCAAAATGTATCCTTATATACACCTTCCTTACAAATGTCCCAGTTAATGTTGAAAAACTTTAAAATAAATAATCGATGTACTTTAGATTTCATGCGACACTACACACCAATCCTCAACTGATCCTCCATTGTTCACACTCGAGCTAAACATTAATTCCACATAATGAAATTCTTCTTGGAATTATTACAGTTTGATTCCAACATTTAACATTTCAACCTTGAAGAAAGCAGTAATCCCTTCCCTTTGCGCTAACCTTTAAGGAAGGGCAATGTGATGAAGAAATGTTGTGATATAATGATCTATGCGATTGATTGCACAGTAGTTTGCCGTACCTGGTAGTTTCAACTGATTGGTAACAGCCTCAGTGTAATCAGAGATGATTGTCAGAGATATCCAAAGAAATAAATGGATGTTCAGGCATGATGATGAATTTGCATTAGGTAAGGGGCATACAGTGGGGAGAACAAGTATTTGACACACTGCCGATTTTGCAGGTTTTCCTACTTACAAAGCATGTAGAGGTCTGTAATTTTGTATTCGTAGGTACCCTTCAACTTGTGAGAGACGGAATCTAACAAAAATCCAGAAAATCACATTGTATGATTTTTAAGTATTATTTTGCATTTTATTGCATGACATAAGTATTTGATACATCAGAAAGCAGAACTTAATATTTGGTACAGAAACCTTTGTTGCAATTACAGAGATTATGTTACTCTGAGCAGGTTTGCACACACTGCAGCAGGGATTTTGGCCCACCCCTCCATACAGACCTTCTCCATATCCTTCAGGTTTCGGCTGTCGCTGGGCAATATGGACTTTCCATCTGGTTTGAGCTTAGTGGGACTGTATTTGTTTTTCAACAGGACAATGACCCAACACACCTCCAGGCTGTGTAATGGCTATTTGACCAAGAAGGAGAGTGATGGAGTGCTGCATCAGATAACCTAGCCTCCACAATCACCAACCTCAATCCAATTGATATGGTTTGGGATGAGTTGGACCGCAGAGTGAAGGAAAAGCAGCCAACAAGTGCTCAGCATATGTGGGAACTCCTTCAAGACTTTTGAAAGCATTCCAGGTGAAGCTGGTTGAGACAATGCCAAGAGTGTGCAAAGCCGTCATCAAGCAAAGGGTGGCTACTTTGAAGAATCTAAAATATTAAAATATATTTTGATTTGTTTAACGCTTTTTTGGTTACTACATGATTCCATATGTGTTATTTCATAGTTTTGATGTCTTCATTATGATTCTACAAGTGAAGAAAATAATGAAAAAGAAAAACCTTGATGAGTAGGTGTGTCCAAACCTTTTTACTGTATATATATTATATATATATATTATATATATTAATATATATATGGTCACTAGTAGGTAATAATCACACACACAATGCATTCGGAAAGTATTCAGACCTCTTGACTTTTCCACATTTTGTTACATTACAGCCTTATTCTAAAATGGATTAAATAGTTGTTTCCCCTCATCAATCTACACACAATACCCCATAATGACAACGCAAAAACAGGTTTCTAGAAATGTTTGCAAATGTATAGAAAAAAGAACAGAAATATCACATTTAGATAAATATTCAGACCCTTTACTCAGTACTTTSTTGAAGCACCTTTGGCAGCCATTACAGCCTCGAGTCTTCTTGGGAATGAAGCTACAAGCTTGGCACACCTGTATTTGGGGAGTTTCTCACATTCTTCTCTTCAGACCTCTCATGCTCTGTCAGGTTGACTGGGGAACACTGCTGCACACCTATTTTCAGGTCTCTCCAGAGATGTTCGATCGGGTTCATGTCCGGGCTCTGGCTGGACCACTCAAGGACATTCAGAGACGTGTCCCGAAGCCATTACGTTGTTGTCTTGGCTGTGAGCTTAGTTTCGTTGTCCTGTTGGAAGGTGAACCTTCGCCATATTCTGAGGTCCTGAGCGCTCTGGAGCAGGTTTTTCATCAAGGATCTCTTTGTACTTTGCTCCGCTAATCTTTCCCTCGATCCTGACTATTCTCCCAGTCCCTGTTGCTGAACAACATTCCCACAACATGATGCTGCCACAACATGATGCTGCCACAACATGATGCTGCCACAACCATGCTTCACAGTAAGAAGGATTTCCTCCAGACGGGATGCTTGGCATTCAGGCCAAAGAGTTCATTCTTGGTTTCATCAGACCAGAGAATCTTGTTTTTCATGGTCAGAGTCTTTAGGTGCCTTTTGGCAAACTCCAAGCATGAGGAGTGGCTTCTGTCTGGACACTCTACCATAAAGGCCTGATCGGTGGTGTTGCAAAGATGGTTGTCCTTCTGGAAGGTTCTCCCATCTCCACAGAGTAACTCTGGATCTCTGTCAGAGTGACCATCGTTCTTGGTCATCTTCCTGACCAAGGCCTTTCTCCCCCGATTGCTCAGTTTGGGCGGGTGGCCAGCTCTAGGAAGAGTCTTGGCGGTTCTAAACTTCTTCCATTTAAGAATGATGGAGGCCACCGTGTTCTTGGGGACCTTCAATGCTGCAAAAATGTTTTGGTACCCTTCCCCAGATCTGTACCTCGACACAACCCTGTCTCGGTGCTTTACGGACAATTCCTTCAAACTCATGACTTGGTTTTTGCTCTGACATGCACTGTCAACTGTGGGACCTTATATAGACAGGTGTGTGCCTTTCCAAATCATGTCCAATCAATTGAATTTACCACAGGTGRACTCCAATCAAGTTGTAAAAACATCTCAAGGATGTTCAATGGAAACAGGATGCACCTGAGCTCAATTTTGAGTTTAATAACAAAAGGTCTGAATACTTATGTAAATAATGTATTTCTGTTTTTTCTTTTTAATACATTTGCCAACATTTCTACAAACCTGTTTTCGCTTCATCATTATGGGGTATTGTGAGTAGATTGATGAAGTTTATTTTTTAATACATTTTAGAATAAGGCTGTAACGTAACAAAACGTCGAAAAAGTCAAGGGGTCTGAATGCCTTCCGAATGCCCTGTGTATAGAGCATATACACAGGAAGAGAAGCTGAGGCCCAACCCCGAGAGATAGAGATATGTCAGATGGCTACTGCTATACAGACATAGACGTACAGAAAGAGGGTAATTCCTTACATTTCTATCCAAATATTTTATATAAAGATAAGCATTATATTGTTCGATTATAGGAGTTACTCTGGTAGGCCTGAAACAGTCTTCCTCACCTCAAGTTCAACTGTCGGAGTCAGTTGGAGCGCCAAGGMGCGCTGCCTTCATATCACAGGCCTGCAGTTGCTAAAGCTTAATAATAGCCACACCTTACCAAACCTTCACAAAACGTTTCTAAATTGTATTAGGGTAATATCAAAAGTCAAATCATTGTTTATCGGGGATTTGCGAGCAGAAGAGCGAATGTTAACCAGGGGAAAAATGCACTACACTCCCCTGTACCCCCCCAAGAAAACACAACCTTCCCCAATGCAAAAAAAAAAGTTTGACAACCCTCCCCTATTTTAGACCACCCCTCCCCTCCAGTAAATGTTGATCTGTCCCTAAAGATATCACTTTATAATCCGCAGTTTGAGAAGGACAGAGAAGGAGTTTGTAGAGACCAAYATTGAGTTGTAATATGAAACAGTTCTCCAGTGGCCTTAAGATGATTCTGTTTTAAAGTTTTAAAGTGAAGGCATGGTCAAATCATAAAAGTATTTGAACAAACACATAACTCTAATTGCATAAATGCATACATGAATACAGACTKGCGTGGTGTCAGAATGGCACATTACAGTATATCAGAAATATACCATAACTCTTGTGATTATAAGTAATATGACATTTCCTAAGACAGGTAGATGAGTTGATTGGCAATATGATTCACTTCCTGATAGGATCAGACTAAGGACAGGATGTTAAATCCTTCAAACTGGGACAACAATGAGCAAATTCCACGGAATGCCATCACAGCTCGCTTCTGTCTCGAGACAGATGGATGGCAGCCCTTAAGCTAACCCTCCAAGATGGTCTCACCACGCGAGCATGATGTTACTTAGGTAACCGTCGCCAATATAGACATCCGTGACATCACAACCCCTTAAACCGGTAAACAGAGGGGGGCGGAGAGGGAAGCGCGTCGGCAGCAGTTCAGCTTAGTCCAATTTTTATTTTGTTCCAACACAGACTGGCGTGATGTCAGAATGGCATAGCATTGTTTTCTGCCAGTGTCATCTCCGTAGTCTCTTACAATCACGGGCCATTGACCACAGCACAAAATGTTGCTTCTGTTCTWCTGCACTAAACTAAAATAGAATTACTGTTAAAGGGAAGTATTTCAAAGTATATTTCAAAAGCYGAAATGAATTAAGTATATCCAAAAAGTCCTATTAGTTTCACAGTTATTTCTTCCCTGACAAAGCAGGTGGCAATATCTTACTTACCAAAATCGCCGCCTTGCCTCTCAGGTTTACATGAATCAGTAATAGAGAACATTTTCCCCATGACATATTCAAAGCCGTAAATCAACAAATGCAGGAGGGGTGTGAAAATAAGACATGAATAACTTACAAAGAGGGGAGTCAAGTGTTGTTGATSTTTCCTACTCACTTTCGTACTCTCTTTCTCCACAGAGAGAAAGTTGTAAAACGTGGACTTCCTGAATGGTGCTCTTCCTGTTTCCAGGCCTATCTGGGAGAGAGAGAGAGAGTGGTCTCAGTGTGCTTGTTCCAAGCTTCCAGCGCTGGGTCAGGGGACTGAGGGGTGAGCAGCTTACACTATGTCAGGAGTGGAGGGCGACTACGTCAACATGTGGTTATGCACCTGTAATAACAACTGTCCACCCGTTCATACGCAACTTCGTACACCTAGGAGCTACCTTCTGGCCAGGTAGGGTGCAACGCCAGCTTCTTATCTGCATGTGTAGCATTATTTTTTYGTATTTTTTTCTGGACAGCTTGTGAGGTGCTACGTTGTCTTTACATTCGACATTACGTTATGAGACGTGACGTTATACTCTACAACATTAATTGCAATTCCTCCCTACTGTTATTTTGCGAGGCTAACACCGGTGTAAACGTATGCCCTTGTTACCACGGGGAAAACCAGCCTGGGATATAGATGATTAAGGCTTCACTGGTACAGTAAGCCCTGTGAAAATGAAATGTATGAGGTTCTATAGCTAAGTCCTAGACAAGCACGGTTACCTGGTGCATGTAGACCTGGGCGGGGTATGATAAAAAATAAATCCATCCACACCACCAAATTCCATTATTAAGTAATCAAAGGCTCAGAGAAGTTGATGGGGAAACATTCTGTATAGTATACACAGGGAACTTCCCAAAATTCGGAGAGAAGCAAGTTTTGATTCCCTCTGATGTTGTCGAGACCTCCCATAAGCTGCACAAATCTTTTGATTGAATATGAGTTAAATCCCAATGACATGATGRATGAGGTTCTACGCCTCTTGGCGCAGCCAGAGACACTATATGTCACCTCGGATGAACATTAGATTCTCAAAAGGATAATAATGCCCCGGATATGCCCTGGATAATTTATTTATGCAATGATTTTTCCACTTTTGTAGCTGAGGTTAGCGTTTGGATTCATTCAACAGCCCTTTGTGATAAGTGGATGAGAAATGAAAAGGTGTGTGTGTGTCTGTCTGTGTGTGTGTGTGTGTGTGCACGCTCGTGTGTGTGTGTCTATGTGTGTGTGTGCACCCTCATGTGTGTACTTACTAACTACAGTGCTTTGCCTTCAGAAAGTATACACACCAGTTGACTTTTTACAATTTGATGTGTTACAGCCTGAATTTAAAATGTATTAGATTGAGATTTGTTTTCACTGGCCTACACACAATACTAAATAATATCAAAGTGAAATTATATAGTTTTAGATTTTTACTAATTAATAAAATATTCAAGGCTGTGAGTAAATCAAATCAAATCAAATCAAATCAAATGTATTTATATAGCCCTTCTTACATCAGCTGATATCTCAAAGTGCTGTACAGAAACTCAGCCTAAAACCACAAACAGCAAGCAATGCAGGTGTAGAAGCACGGTGGCTAGGAAAAACTCCCTAGAAAGGCCAAAACCTAGGAAGAAACCTAGAGAGGAACCAGGCTATGAGGGATGGCCAGTCCTCTTCTGGCTGTGCCGGGTGGAGATTATAACAGAACATGGCCAAGATGTTSAAATGTTCATAGATGACCAGCAGGGTCAAATAATAATAAGCACAGTGGTTGTCGAGGGTGCAACAAGTCAGAACCTCAGGAGTAAATGTCAGTTGGCTTTTCATAGCCGATCATTGAGAGTATCTCTACTGCTCCTGCTGTCTCTAGAGAGTTGAAAACAGCAGGTCTGGGACAGGCAGCACGTCCGGTGAACAGGTCAGGGTTCCATAGCCGCAGGCAGAACAGTTGAAACTGGAGCAGCGGCATGGCCAGGTGGAATGGGGACAGCAAGGAGTCATCATGCCAGGTAGTCCTGAGGCATGGTCCTAGGGCTCAGGTCCTCCGAGAGAGAGAAAGAAAGAAAGAAAGGGAGAATTAGAGAGAGCATACTTAAATTCACACAGGACACCGGATAAGACAGGAGAAGTACTCCAGATATAACAGACTGACCCTAGCCCCCCAACACATAAACTACTGCAGCATAAATACTGGAGGYTGAGACAGGAGGAGTCAGGAGACACTGTGGCCCCGTCCGATGATACCCCCGGACAGGGCCAAACAGGCAGGATATAACCCCACCCACTTTGCCAAAGCACAGACCCCACAACACTAGAGGGATATCTTCATCCACCAACTTACCATCCTGAGACAAGGCCGAGTAAAGCCGACAAAGATCTCCCCACGGCACAACCCAAGGTAGGGCGCCAACCCAAACAGGAAGATCACGTCAGCGACTCAACCCACTCAAGTGACGCACCCCTCCTAGGGACGGCATGGAAGAGCACCAGTAAGCCAGTGACTCAGCCCCCGTAATAGGGTTCGAGGCAGAAAATCCCAGTGGAGAGAGGGGAACCGGCCAGGCAGAGACAGCAAGGGCGGTTAATTGCTCCAGTGCCTTTCCGTTCACCTTCACACCGCTGGGCCAGACTACACTCAATCATAGGACCTACTGAAGAGATGAGTCTTCAGTAAAGACTTAAAGGTTGAGACCGAGTCTGCGTCTCTCACATGGGTAGGCAGACCATTCCATAAAAATKGAGCTCTTTAGGAGAAAGCCCTGCCTCCAGCTGTTTGCTTAGAAATTCTAGGGACAATTAGGAGGCCTKCGTCTTGTGACCGTAGCGTACGTGTAGGTATGTACGGCAGGACCAAATCGGAAAGATAGGTAGGAGCAAGCCCATGTAATGCTTTGTAGGTTAGCAGTAAAACCTTGAAATCAGCCCTTGCCTTAACAGGAAGCCAGTGTAGGGAGGCTAGCACTGGAGTAATATGATCWAATKTTTTGGTTCTAGTCAGAATTCTAGCAGCCGTATTCAGCACTCTGAAGTTTATTTAGTGCTTTATCCGGGTAGCCGGAAAGTAGAGCATTGCAGTAGACGTAACAAGAGTATGACTGTGACAGTGAGTAGGTCCAGAGACATGTTGGACAAAACCCACTGAGTAGATGATGGCTCCGAAAGCCTTTTGGAGTTGGTCTGTGGACTTTTCCATGTGAATATTAAAATCACCAAAAATTGTAATATTATCTGCTATGACTACAAGGTCCGATAGGAATTCAGGGAACTCAGTGAGGAACGCTGTATATGGCCCAGGAGGCCTGTAAACAGTAGCTATAAAACGTGATTGAGTAGGCTGCATAGATTTCATGGCTAGAAGCTCAGAAGACGAAAAYGTCATTTTATTTTTGGTAAATTGAAATTTGCTATCGTAAATGTTAGCAACACCTCCGCCTTTGCGGGATGCACGGGGGATATGGTCACTAGTGTAACCAGGGGGTGAGGCCTCATATAACACAGTAAATTCATCAGGCTTAAGCCATGTTTCAGTCAGGCCAATCACATCAAGATTATGATCAGTGATAAGTTCATTGACTATAACTGCCTTTGAAGTGAGAGATCTAACATTAAGTAGCCCTATTTTGAGATGTGAGGTATCACGATCTCTTTCAATAATGGCAGGAATTGAGGAGGTCTTTATTCTAGTGAGATTGCTAAGGTGAACATCGCCATGTTTAGTTTTGCCCAACCTAGGTCGAGGCACAGACACGGTCTCAATGGGGATAGCTGAGCTGACTACACTGACTGTGCTAGTGGCTAGTGGCAGTCAACCCCTTTGTTAATAATTTATCTTCTTACTGGTACGTGGGACGGTAGCGTCCCACCTGGCCAACATCCAGTGAAATTGCAGAGCGCGAAATTCAAAAATACCAAATTCAAATATTTAACATTCTTGAAAATATATGTGTTATACATCAAAAAAAAGCTTAACCTCTTGTTAATCCAGCCGCCGTGTCAGATTTCAAAAAGGCTTTACGGCAAAAGCAAACCATGTGATTATCTGAGGACAGCACCCCGCATACAAACACATGAAAATCATATTTCAACCAGGCAGGTGCGACACAAAAGTCAGAAATAGCGATATAAAAAATGCCTTACCTTTGAAGATCTTCTTCTGTTGGCACTCCAAAAGGTCCCAGTTACATCACAAATGGTCCATTTGTTCGATAATGTCTTTCTTTATATCCATAAAAACTCAGTTTAGCTGGGGCGCTTCAGTCAATAATCCACCCAGTTTCCCTTCATCAAAATGCATACAAAATGAATCGTAAACGTTACCAGTAAACTTATACAAACAAGTCAAACAACGTTTATAATCAAACCTTAGGTATCCTAATACGCAAATAAACTATCAAATTTAAGACGAAGAATAGTATGTTCATTATCGGGCTTTCCTCCAGACGCTTGGAAACACTACAGCCAAAATGGAAGCCACCTAGAAAAACTACAATTTCTGTGTAATTTTTCCATAAACCAGCCTGAAACTCTTTCTAAAGACTGTTGACATCTAGTGGAAGCCCTAGGAACTGCAATCGGGGAGGACTTGGCCTTTATTATTAAAATACTAGCCATTGAAAATAGTGGTAAGCTGAATGTTTTTTTKGGGGGGGATGGTTTGTCCTCGGGGTTTCGCCTGCCATATCAGTTCTGTTATACTCACAGACATTATTGTAACAGTTTTAGAAACTTTTGAGTGTTTCCTATCCAAATCTACCAATATTTGCATATCCTAGCTTCTGGGCCTGAGTAACAGGCAGTTTACCTTGAGCACGCTTTTCATCCAGATGTCAAAATACTGCCCCCTACCCCAGAGAAGTGCAGCTATTGATAGATGTGTAGAAGTTATTAAGAAGTTATTAATTACACTTTAGATGGTGTATCAACACACCCAGTCACTACAAAGATACAGGCGTCCTTCCTAACTTAGYTGCCGGAGAGGAAGGAAACCTCTGAGGGATTTCACCATGAGGCCAATGGTGATTTTAAAACATTTAGAGTTTAATGGCTGTGGAAGGAGAAAACTGAGGATGGATCAACAACATTGTAGTAACTCCACAATACTAACCTAATTGATAGAAGCCTGTACAGAATACAATTTTTCCAAAACATGCATCCTGTTTGCAATGCATGAAAATAATACTGCAAAAAATGTATACAAAGTGTTATGTTTGGGACAAAATCCAATATAACACAGTCTGGTTCAGATGAATTCTCCTTTCAGCAGGACAATAGCCTAAAAAACAAGGCCAAATCTACACTGCAGTTGCTGAGTTACAGTTTTGACTTAAATCTACTTGAAAATCTATTTCAACCCCTGAAAATGGTTGTCTAGCAATGATAAACAACCAATTTGACAGAGCTTTAAGAATCGTTTAAAGAATAATGGGCAAATGTTGCACAATCAAGTTGTGGAAATCTCTTAGAGACCTAGAAAGAGTCAAAGCTGTAATCGCTGCCAAAGGTGCTTCTACAAATGATTGACTTAGGGGTGTGAATACTTTTTAATTTGCAAGACATTTTAAAAACATGTTTTCACTTTGTCATTATGGGGTATTGTGTGTAGACGGTTAAGAAAATATCTATTTAATCCATTTTAATTCAGGCTGTAACATAAAAAAATGTGGAGTCAAGGGGTATGAATAYTTTCTGAAGGCACTATAATTAGCTAATAAAAACATTTATTTTTATTTTTTTATTGTAGTGGTTCAGAGTGGCTCAGCCTACAATCTATAGATATACATATAAATGGCCATATAAAAAAAAGCACACTAAAACCTAACAAAATATATGTCCAAAAGGCTTTCATTGCCAAATAATTTAGGCCCTTTCTTTTCAGCCCACCACTAAAAGAGCCTTGGTGGTTGGTGTGCGGATTAATTGCACATCTGGTATCAGTTAGGGCTGCGTACTTGGCACCGCTGAGGCTTCTACAGTCGAGGAAAGCAGCACGTTCCAGGAGCCCGGCCCAGCCTCTGACTCTCCCCCACGTCTCCTGGTCAGAAACAAGACTCATTTGTCTCTGAGGGATTTTGACCCTTGATCTCCATGGGTGGGAGAGGATCTCCTTGTCATTGACTTTTAGTCATTATTTGATTGCATTTTTTTGAGTTATTAGACAGTGGGAACGTTGCTCTGGGAAGAGTGTGGGAGAATGTGTGCAAAGGAGGGAGAGAGAGAGAGCTAATGGGTTGTGTGGGGGATGGAGGGAGGGAGAGATAAAGAGCAAGAGAGATGGATGATGAGAATTGTGATCGTGGCTCAATGGGTTGTCTACTGACTATCTATTGTGCCTCTTACAATGCCACATCTTCCTGCCCTTGCCATATTCAACACCTCTCGCCCATTCTGTCTACATTCAGACATAAATGCTCATTTTTCAGTTTAAAAATCCAAATAATTTTCTATAGATTAAAGGATGTAGCGTGCTCTGTGTGAATTATGTCAACCATGACTAAACGGACTGCCTTTGTGTTGTTTTGATAGCTAACTCCAGAGGAGACGTAACACTCTGTTGCTGGAATGCCGTGTGGCCCCTGGGCGCAGCAAACCTAGCCTCAGGATACGCTAGCATGGCAATACCAGACAGACCACAATCACACACTAGAACATAGCAACACACCAGGCCAGTCGCAACAATAACACGTCCTGTCAACCTAGACAGGTAAACACCAAAACAAACACATTATCAAAGCCATGTGAACTTCCACGAGGTAGGTAACACTCACGTCATTCGCAGTTGCGTAATACCAAACACCACGATTGGTGGAATGCTGGTTTCTCAAGCCAACTGGTCACAGAGCTCTCCAAAAACAAGCCATGACAACTATAATCTCCATAAAGACATAAGTACATATAATCACAATAATCACCTACTTGTGTGGGTTCTTAATATCACTTTCCTATTATTGGAGGGTAAATGCTAGGTTTGGCTAGCATAATTGCTATATACTAGTATGCTAGTTTATAGTTGCTCTAGCAAAACAGTGCTGTGATAAAGTGACTGTTATTCAGCTGGGGTGGAGAGCAATTATAAATACATTATGAGGAGCTGAGAGCAGCAGTACAGGATGTGCCGATGAGAACGGCATAAATCCAACCGCCGAGACACTTTGCATATCTGCAATCCAAGCAAGTTCCTCGCCTTCTCACCATAGTAATGGCCAGGCATGGTCACAGTCTCCTTGGCACAGTCCATCTGTTGTTTTTGCTTTTTCTGGAGGGGTTAGTAGAGGGGGAGAGGTGAGGAACGAGAACATGAAGGGAGCTCCGACCACATAAGTGGCGCAGGCCTGTTATTACGGCACATTAGCGTTAGCACTGGGCTAACGCGCTGCATGACGTCCATTTCTAAATGCAGTCTGCTGACGCAATTGGTCAACTCAAGTGGGTTGTAGTGGAGGAGGCAGTAGTGGTGGTACACCACCACAGAAACAACCTCACGACAGGAAGCTAATCCACATCCGGACATTCACAAAGGTCACATTTCTTTAATGTGGTGTTCTATGACTTGTTTTGCCAAACTGTGAATAATAGAATAGAGTGATGTGATATCCTATCGCCCAGTAAGGTCTAATTTAAATTCTAGATCCACTCATGCTGTACTTGAGTTGCAATTTTCTCAGTAAGGCAATTTACAGTTTCTCTCCAAAATCCATAACATTCACAATGAGACTAGTGTGTTTGAATACACCTGATCACGATAGCAGCCAATCCTTAAACTATCTCTGACTGGTAAAGCCAGCAGTATGATTCTGATTCCTCTAAGAGTGAGTTATGATTGACGACAGCTATTGTGGCATCCTTATTTGCGGCCCGCATGAGATTACATTGCAATTACACTGGCATACCAGCCCATAACGTGATTCTAGCGCGGGTACAGTATTCCAAACAAACAGTAAAGTTGCCGAAGAGGCTGCAGAGAGAGAGGCTCCTGCTCCCTTGGTGGGGGAGAGTGCTGCAATGTGACGCAGTTGTCTTTTCATTCGTGGACAGGCCACCTGCTCAGCAAGCGAGGTGTGTGTGTGTGTGTGTGTGTGTGTGTGGTGGTTTTTGTGTGTGAGTTGTTTTGGTTTGTTTTTGTGTGTGTTGTTATGGGTGTGGTGTAGTGGTGTAGTTGGATTTCGTGTGGAGGTTGCTGATCTGGTGCTGTGTTGTGTGTGTGTGTGTGTGTGTGTGGGTGTGTGTGTGTGTGTGTGTGTGTGTGTGTGGTGTTTGTGTTGTGTGTGGTGGTGTGTGTGTGTGTGGTGTGTGTGTGTGTGTGTGGGTTTGTGTGTGTGTGTGTGTGTGGTGTGTTGTGTGTGTTGGTGTTTCGTGCTGGTGGTGTGGTTTGTGTTGTGTGTGTTGTGTGGTTTGTCGGTTGTGTGTGTGTGTGTGTGTGTTGTATGTGTGTGTGTTGTGTGTGTGTGTTGGTGTCTTGTTATCTTGTTGCATCACTCTGAGGTGGTGTGTTTGTGCCTGTGTGTGTGTGCGTGTTCAGTCTGTCTGTGTGTGTGCCCATGTGTGTGTGGTGGGCACAGGGGAGAGAGATGGCAGGGGCACCCTGACTACCCTCCCCTCAGATGGTGTGAGACATGGACAGATGTGGAGTGGGTTCAGAGAGGGAGGGGGTAGCATCCTAGAACACAGCCAAGCAAAAGGTCAAGGTGAAACACCTACCACTATGTTAAGACGGAGGACTGAAAGCGGGACACTGCTATACCATCCCCAAGTATAATAAGTGTATCAAAATTACAAATCTAATCTAATCTTCGGTTTTCTCAGGTGGGTGGTTTGGGCGGTTTGAACTAAAGGTCCTGACATTTAAAGATGCTCTGTCCAATTCAATATTTGACAGTCATGCTCTGGTTTATAAGGAGCTTCTACTGTGTGATGTAATTGTTCTTATTTTAGGACAATTCCACAGTAACKGAATTACTCTGAGACTCAGATTTTTCACTTTAAACTGAATGTAAAAATGAATGGTTTTTGTTTGGTATACAGTTTAAGGTGAAAAATCGGCGTCTCGGCATAATTCCTTTACCATGAAATTGCCCTTTAACATTCCAGTCAGTGTGGTTTTGCCACCGGAGAAGGAATATATACAGTACCAGTAAAAGTTTGGACACACCTCCTAATTCAAGGGTTTTTCTTTATTTTTACTATTTTCTACATTGTAGAATAATAGTGATGACATCAAAACTATGAAATAACACACATGGAATCATGTAGTAACCAAAAAAGTGTTAAACAAAATCAAAATATATTTTATATTTGAGATTCTTCMAAGTAGCCACSCKTTGCCTTGATGACAGCTTTGCACACGCTTGGCATTCTCTCAACCAGCTTCATGAGATAGTCACATGGAATGCATTTGAATTAACAGGTGTGCCTTGCTTGGGCCAAGAAACATGAGCAAAGGACATTAGACCGGTGGAAATATGTCCATTGGTCTGATGAGTCCAAAATTTGAGATTTTTGGTTCCAACCGCCGTGTCTTTGTGAGACGCAGAGAAGGTGAACGGATTATCTTCTCATGTGTGGTTCCCACCGTGAAGCATGGAGGAGGAGGTGTGATGGTGTGGGGGTGCTTTGCCTATGACACCGTAGGTGATTTATTTAGAGTACAAGGCACACTTAACCAGCATGGCTAACACAGCATTCTGCCGTGATACGCCATCCCATCTGGTTTGCGCTTAGTGGGACTGTCATCTGTTTTTCAACAGGACAATGACACAACACACATCCAGGCTGTGTAAGTGCTGTTTGACCAAAAAGGAGAATGATAATCTGGCCTCCACAATCACCTGACCTCAACCCAATTGACATGGTTTGGGATGAGTTGGACCGCGGAGTGGAAAAGGAAAAGCAGCCAAGAAGTGCTCAGCATATGTGAGAACTCCTTTAAGACTGTTGGAAAAGCATTCCAGGTGAAGCGTGGTTGAGAGAATGCCAGAGTGTGCAAAGCTGTCATCAATCAAATTTTTATAAAGCCCTTCTTATATCAGCTGATGTCACAAAGTGCTGTACAGAAACCCAGCCTAAAAACCACAAACCGCAAAGCAATGCAGGTGTAGAAGCACGGTGGCTAGGAAAAACTCCCTAGAAAGGCCAGAACTAGGAAGAAACCTAGAGAGGAACCAGGCTATGAGGGGTGGCCAGTCTGCTTCTGGCTGTGCCGGGTGGAGATTATAACAGAACAATGGCCAAGATGTTCAATGTTCATAGATGACCAGCAGGGTCAAATAATAATAATCACAGTGGTTGTCGAGGGTGCAACAGGTCAGCACCTCAGGAGTAAATGTCAGTTGGCTTTTCATAGCCGATCATTAAGAGTATCTCTACCGCTCCTACTGTCTCTAGATAGTTGAAAACAGCAGGTTTGGGACAGGTAGCATGTCCGGTAAACAGGTCAGGGTTCAATAGCCGCAGGCAAACATTTGAAACTGGAGCAGCAGCACGGCCAGGTGGACTGGGACAGGCACAGGAGTCATCAGGCCAGGTAGTCCTGAGGGATGGTCCTAGGGCTCAGGTCCTCCGAGAGAAAAAAAGAAAGAAAGAAAGAAAGAGAGAACGAGAGAAAGAAAAARAAAGAAAGAAAGAAAGAGAGAATTATAGAGAGCATACTTAAATTCACACAGGACACCGGATAAGACAGGAGAAATACTCCAGATATAACAGACTGACCCTAGCCCCCCGACACATAAACTACTGCAGAACAAATACTGGAGGCTGAGACAGGAGTGTTCGGGAGACACTGTGGCCCCGTCCGACGATATCCCCGGACAGGGCCAAACATGCAGGATATAACCCCGCCCACTTTGCCAAAGCACAACCCCCACACCACTAGAGGGATATCTTCAACCACCAACTTACCATCCTGAGACAAGGCCGAGTACAGCCCACAAAGATCTCCGCCACGGCACAACCCAAGGGGGGGCGCCAACCCGGACAGGAAGTCCACGTCAGTGACTCAACCCACTCAAGTGACGCACCCCTCCTAGGGACGGCATGGAAGAGCACCAGTAAGCCAATGACTCAGCCCCTGTAATAGGGTTAGAGGCAGAGAATCCCAGTGGAGAGAGGGGGGGGAAAAAATATGCAAGTTGCTACAGCAATTAACATAGGTCGGGTGAGCTAGCGAACAGATTGCTGACTTGCTGTAGGATCCGGTGAAGCTCAAACTTCAAATTGTAGGGAGAGAGGATTGCCATAAATAAATATGCAGGTCCAAAAATGGTTATGTGATCAATAGTATTAACTGTTAACTTTGCAAGTTCACCAGCAATGGGGCAACAATTACTAGCATAGGCCTACTGGTCTTTTGGTATGTAACAATTACTTGAAATGTATCATTTAATTAATTATTTATTGTTAAAAAATATTTGTTAGCCCACGATAGGAAGACGCCCTCCAAACTCCCGCCAGTGGAAAGTGTTTTTTTCCCTGTTGTTGAAATGTTTGCTTTTGCCTCTCACACGTTTAAATGCATGTGGTAAATCTTTATTCCATTTAATACTAAAATAATCGCGAGCGTTTCATCATTCCACCCCCATACCTATTGCAACACGTAGACATTTCTGTTTCATGTTTGATAGGCCTGTAATACATTTTAACTTAGCCAACCGTTTCGTACCCTGCTCTGAGTGGGCACAATGTTTATAGTGCACATGAACGTTCACAAGACTCATGAGGTCGAAGTTATGTGTATTTAATTCAATGTATGGTTTCCTCTGTTCATATTTCCTGGGTTAGGTCAGAGTTACGTGTGTCTGTGTCCTCGGAGCGCGCGGGCCTCAATGCGCATAGAACGCATTGGAGTCCGAAAATGAATAATGGAAAATTATTGTTTCATGTATGCRTGAAATATCATTACAAATAATTACTCTACGTCCGATTAGGACGAATGTAGCAATGTAACAATGGATGTGGAAATTGCCTTTTACATTGTAGAACCAGTTTATTGGTTGTAATTGCCAATTGGGTAGTTGTATGGTCCAGGAGTCAAGTGCTTACAGTATATTATGTAGGCCTGCCTGTTTGAGCTCCTGCTAGACAGGTTCCATTTGGTTTCTCAAGGGGAGGCTGTATACAGTCTTGCCCTCTACCTGTGTCCGTTCAGATAGGACAGGTTAAGGCTGACACAGAGGCTATTTCTTTTGGGCTATTGCCCGTGTATATTTGGTAAATATACTTGTATATTTTGTATGATATGGCGCTTTCACCATTGGATCACCAAGAACTGTAAATAAATCTACTCTCTGAGCACATCAATGTCTTCTGCTGATTTCATGACCTCATGACTGCTACATGTCCCTATTTTACAATTAGAGTAGACAAAATAATGAGAAGGGCTGTCTGGTAACCTCAATAAATAGACAAGGATTTGTAGTTAAATGAGTTATTGCAGGGGCCTCACGAGTGGCGCAGTGGTCTAAGGCACTACATCGCAGTGCTAGCTGTGCCACTTGAGATCTTGGTTCAAGTCCAGGCTCTGTCGCAACTGGCCGTGACCGGGAGACCCGTGGGGTGGTGAACTATTGGCTGAGCATTATCTGGGTTAAGGGAGGGTTTGGCTGGCAGGGATGTTTTTGTCCCATTGTGCTCGGCTGGGGGCAATGCACGTTGACACGGTCGCCAGGTGTACAGTGTTTCGTCTGACACATTGGTGTGTCTGGCATCCGGGTTAAGTGGGCATTGTGTCAAGAAGCAGTGCGGCTTGGATGGGTTGTGTTTCGGAGGACGCACGGCTCTCGACCTTCGCCTCTCCTGAGTCCGTACGGGAGTTGCAGCGACAAGAATGTAACTACCAATTGGATACCACGAAATTGGGGAGAAAAAGGAGTAAAAAAATAAAAAAATAATAAACTAGTCGTTGCATGTATAGATTTTCTGTTTACTTGACTTGAGAGTTTACTTGAAAACTTGTGACATGACTAGCTCTTAGAATGCACGACTTGGACTTGACTCGAGTCTTGACCCACTGTACTTGGGACTCGACTTGAGACTCGAACGAAGTGACTTGAGACTTGCTTGTGACTTGAGACTTGCTTGTGACTTGAATAAAAGTGACTTGGTCTCACCTCTGATATACACCAAGTGATGAAAAGCAGGCCCCAAACATTAAGAGATTACACAGCTACTGTAAGTTGTTGTCAAGCTTGTGAGGATGTTCCATAATATTAATAGTCCTCTTTTCCACACTTCCTCTTTCACCCCTCCGCAAGTCACTCCACATGTTTAGTACGACCACACTGGGCCTCTTCAAAACCAGCCGATGCACCGTCTGCCCACACTAGCCCATGTCATACCCCCCCTATAAAAAATAGACAAATAACAACAGTCATTTTAACTATGACCCTCACATCTGTTGTCATGACATTTTACAATACATGATCTACTGTATTTATGACACATCATCTGAAACCCCAGCAGCTGAGATAGCCGTCTCCACACTGTGCAGACAGATTTACAGACTGACGCACTCCAATAGTGACTGGGAGATTTACAGCAGGTTTGTTGCCTTTGAGCCCGAGACACCTCCTGGTGCAGTCTGGGCCCGTTTCTATTAAGATTAATAACGGCTGTATTTACGAAGCAAACTGTCCCTCCAGGACCCTTCAGGCTGCCGTGTTCCAAAACACCACTGGAACAAATGGGCTGACGGAGGGAGAATCAAAGGGATGGAGCGAAAGAGTGTGTGATAGAAATGAATAGATTGGCAGTGTGTGTGTGTCTGTCAGTCTGTTTGTCTGTCTGTTCGCCTGCCTACATGCCTGTTCGTATGCAAGAGCCTGTGTGTACCAATGTCTGTGTGTCACTTCACTCTGATTCCCCTGCACCAATTATTCTACTGTGACACCCACAGTGTGTCACAGTGTGACTCTGCTTTCTGTTGTAATCACTGGTACTGTATTGAGTCACCGCCACAAATAATATTTGTTCTGTTTTATTTCATCGGGGGAGCCCAATTGAGACCAGGGTCTCATTTTCAATGGTGCCCTGAGAACAGAAAATAAAATAGAAAACTACAAGATACAATAATAAATACATTACATTAGAACATCACAAAAATCACAGGCATCATAAACAAATAATGTAAGTCAATCAATCAAAATAAGTGCACACCTCTGTGAACTCATTTATCAGGGTTTTAAACTGCCCTAGTGGCACTAGGGAATCCAAATCTAGTGATTTTTGTAAGTGATTCCAAAAATGTGGAGTGTTAAAAATGATGTTTTTTTAGTTCTTTCCAATGTGTCAAGTAATTATCTTTTTGTTTTGCAATGATTTGGTTGGGTCTAATTGTGTTGCTGTCCTGGGGCTCTGTGGGGTCTGTTTGTGTTTGTGAACAGAGCCCCAGGACCAGCTTGCTTAGGGGACTCGTCTCCCAGTTCATCTCTCTGGCTTTGTTATGGAAGGTTTGTGAATCCCTTTCTTTTAGGTGGTTGTAGAATTGAATGGCTCTTTTCTGGATTTTGATAATTAGTGGGTATGTGTCTAATTCTGCTCTGCATGCATTATTTGGTGTTTTATGCTGTACACGGAGGACATTTTTGCTGAATTCTTTATGTGTTTGTCCCATTTTGTGAATTCTTGGTTGGTGAGCGGACCCCAGAGCTCACAACCATAAAGGGCAATGGATTCTATAACTGATTCAAGTATTTTTTGCCAGATCCTAATTGGTATGTTGAATTTTATGTTCCTTTTGATGGCATAGAAGGCCCTTCTTGCCTTGTCTCTCAGCTCGTTCACAGCTTTGTGGAAGTTACATGTGGCGCTGATGTTTAAGCCAAGGTATGTATAGTTTTTTGTGTGCTCTAGGGAAACGGTGTCTAGATGGAATTTGTATTTGTGGACCTGGCGACTGGACCTTTTTTGGAACACCATTATTTTTGTCTTACTGAGATTTACTGTCAAGGCCCAGGTCTGACTGAATCTGTGCAGAATATGTAGGTACTGCTGTAGGCCCTCCTTGGTTGATGATTCTTCCTCTTTCTCTCATACGTCAGAAACATTCAGTAGGCACGGATGCCTCTACAGAAACAAGAGTACTTCAAACAAGACCTGACAACACTTACTAAACATCATCTCTGACAACAGGAGTGGGGAAAAAACTATTTGACCTGACTTCTGGGGCAGACTAGTACTCAAATACACTAACTGGCTATCAGACCAATAAATAACTAATAACAAGCACATGACCACCACAAATCTTACCATGGGAGCTTCCCAAGTCAGAAAGGATCAGGTGAATTAAAAGTTGGAAATGGCCGTTCGTTGTGGTTCCCATGATGTTAGTGTATAGCTAAACCCCTGCACATAGTGTTTGGAGACTATGAGACAGTACCCCCCGCCCCCACCACTCCCACTGTCTCACTCTGGATGATATGATTTTTCACTGTGTGATTCGGCTTCATATATCTGAGTCAAGTCTCTCTTCTCCACCTTTTCACACCAGATACCAAAACACTTAGTATGCTTCTTTAAAGTGAATTAATGACACATTACAGTGATTTCATCTTTCAGAACAGTAATGATTTCTGTTATAAATGTTTATGGAGATAATTCGATGTTTATAAGGGAAGGTGTGTTTTCTAATGCGTGATTCCAACTGCCTCTTTAAATAGCTTCACCATAGAGCGACATATAGAACATTACTAGCTTAAAGTATAAGGCTCTGGTCATCACCTTATCCAACAGTGGAGGCTCGACCTCCTTAAGTTAAATCCAAAGTCAACTCACACCAAATATGGACAGTGATTATCGTGTCGCCCACTGTGTCATTAGGAGAAAGTGTTGTACTGTGCTGAACATTATACAGTAAGCACGTGACTTGGAGTGTGCAGTCAAAAAAACTACTTTATCTAATTGTGGGGCGATATGGAGCCCTAATGTCAGTTCTATCACATCCTCTCAAGAAAGGGACATTCATTCTGGAACAGCAAGGAGGGGAGGGAGGGAGGGAGTTAGGGAGGGAGGGAGGGAGGGAGGGAGGGAGGGAGGGAGGGAGGGAGGGAGGAGGGAGGGAGGGAGGGAGGGAGGGGTGAAA
>NC_036869.1:21867861-21872089 GCF_002910315.2 Salvelinus sp. IW2-2015 | reverse complement strand
GTGAGTGAGTGAGTGAGTGAGTGAGTGAGTGAGTGAGTGAGTGAGTGAGTGAGTGAGTGAGTGAGTGAGTGAGTGAGTGAGTGAGAAAAACATTTAAAGGATTAGGTTTTTCCAATGTTGGACAATGTGGAGAGGCCCTGCTGGTTTGAGAACTCCAAGGTCCAAACCATGGAATTAGAATTGGTACGGACCGCAATGACACGAGCAGGGGGGAGTATGGTGATGTCATAGTGGAGTCATTTGATGGTGATTGGACCGGGGCCTTGTCTGACCTAATGGGAACTTCTCCGGGTAGATTGGAAATGATTTAGCTAAGTACTTAAGTTAATATCTACTAGGAAATAATGCAGAATTACTTAGCAATATAGAAACAAACAACAAAACGTGTTCTTGCCTGATGCATGTTTTTTTTAGCTACTATGTTAAAAAATAAGGGAAAAAAAGAGACCGATTCTGGATGCGATAAATGTAATCTACCGAGCTGGATAAACTGATTMATGTGTCACAAGAATTTTGCTCGGATTTACTTGTTAATTGAATATATCTGGGGGGGGTCTGCTTGACTTTGGCATCAACAGTGAACTGTCAAATTGACAAGCAGTGCAGTCTGTGTCCAATATACCCAGTATTCTACGACTACTTTATTGGTGTCCTTTTTTCTCTCCGTGGTATTCATGTTACAGAAAATTGGATTCAAAGATTAAAGAATTCTAAGTTCCAAGGAAAGCTTTCAAGTGCGCTCATGTGAAATAATGTCTCCCATATGATATACTGGCAAAGTGTTGCTTAGCGTAAGCGCTTACTTTGGCCAGTTTGCGACATGAAAGGCTTTCCGTTACTCTGTGAAATGTAAAACTTTTCAACATAGAACCACACACTGACTCTAAGCTGCATTACACCACTTAATATAGATGAATTAAATGCTATCATTTTATACACTTGCTCTGTGGGGAATATAAAAGTGCTTGGTCCACCCCCAGCCTCCTAGAGCCTGATGCTAAAAATTAMATTTTTTTTWTTTATTCAAAACTAGGAACGAAGCGAAAACAGCGCATGCATGTACTATTGCGCTTAATAAAGTCATGGGACTTTTGAAATGTCATTTGAGGTTGGGAGAGTGACAGTGGGAGAGTGACAAAGACAGGTTCATTCGAGTTTCCTTTCTCTCGATGAAGTCTATGAATGYAACGAGGTTTCCATATAAAATGTTAGTCATAACGGATGTTCTCAGATACTCTTTTAGAGGCTGAGATTTTGAGTAAATGCCTGGTACTTGTTGTCGATGTTGGTTCCAACCAGACCTGGGTACAAATACATTTTKACGTTTTTGTCATTTAGCAGACACTCTTATCTAAAGCAACTGAGTGCATACATTTTCATACTTTTTTGTACTGGTCCCCCATGGGAATCGAACCCACATCCCTGGAATTGCAAGTGCCATGCTCTACCAAATTTCTTTTAAATACTTTGAGCATTTAATTGAGCCAGCCTGGAGTGCCAGATGGGTGGGGTTTGCACTAATCATTCTGTCATTGGTTCCATTGCACCAGGAAAGCTCAATCAAGTGCAGCTTGTTCATTTGAAAGAACATAAATACTATTTGAAACCAGTTCTGTTTTCACATGTGTCTTTGAAACTAGGATTGTTTCTCTTCCCACACTGCTGAGTCATATTAACCAGGATTTATAGCTGAATTATAATGGCTTAGATATCCATCTTTGATCAACAATAATGGGAATATGGTATCTACTATTTTGGTTGTTGTTTCAGGATCCATATTCACATTGACTGATTCATTCAAATTCAATAAAAAAAAAAAAAAWTWGGATTCAGCTCCTTTTCTTGGTAAGACTTTGTTGTCAACGATTTCATGAGCACCAAACCATTATGTTTTAACCCCTGGGTGTAGTTCAACTGCCACCCAGCAGAGGCCACTGTGGGCAAACATCTTGCTATGCCAGGATCTTTGACATCATCAACCTAAAGCCTTGACATGCACCAATGTAATTGCTATGGAATGATATATGTCCATGGAGTTAGGAAGAACGACTGTATCTTTGTAGTGACTGGGTGTATTGATACACCCTCCAATGTGTAATCAATAACTTCACCRTGCTCAAAGGGTCTTTGTGGTTGGATCTGTGTTTGAAATGCACTGCTCGACTGGAGGACCTTACAAATAATTGTACGTGTGGGGTACAGAGATGAGGTAGTCATTCCAAAACCATGTTAAACACTATTATTGCACACAGAGCGAGTCCATGCAACTTATTATGTGACTTGTTAAGCAAATCTTTACTCCTGAACTTGCCATAACAAAGGGGTTGAATAATTATTGACTCAAAACATTTCAACTTTTCATGTTTTATTACTTTGTAAAAGTTTCAAAAAACATACTTCCACTTTGACAGTATGGAGTATTGTGTGTTGGCCAGTGGCAAACAATCTCAATTTAATACATTTTAAATGCAGGCTGTAACAACAAAATGTGGGGGAACTTAAGGGAAGTGAATGCTTTCTGAAGGCACTGTATAGGGACACTTTTCCTCTAGTTCCTTTGCCATAGAGGAAGGCCAATGGTGACTTTAAAGCAGCTACAGAGTTTAAAGGCTGTGATAGGAGAACACTGAGGATGGATTAACAACATTGTAGTTACTCCACAATACTAACCTAATTGACAGAATGGAAAGAAGGAAGCCTGCACAGAATACAAATATCCCAAAACATGCATCCTGTTTACAATAAGGCACTAAAATAATACTGCAAAAAATGTGCCAAAGCAATTATCTTTTTGTCCTGAATACAAAGCGTTATATTTGGGGGAAATCCAATATAACACATTACTGAGTATCACTCTCCATATTTTCAAGCATAGTGGTGGCTGCATCATGTTATGGGTATGCTTGTAATCGTTAAGAACTTTGGAGTTTTTCAGGATAAAAAAGAAACGGAATGGAGCTAAGCACAAGCAAAATCCTGGAGAAAGACATGGTTCAGTTTGCTTTCCAACAGACGCTGGGAGATGAATTCACATTTCAACAGGACAATAACCTTAAACACAAGGCCAAATCTACGCTGGAGTTGCTTACCAAGAAGACAGTGAATGTTCCAGAGTGGCCGAGTTGCAGTTTTGCAGTTTTGACTTAAATATGCTTGAAGATCTGTGGCGAGACCTGAAAATGGTTGTCTAGCAATGATTTGCAGCCAATTTGACAGAGTCTGAAGAATTTTGAAAATAATAACTGGCAAATGTTGAACAATCCAGGTGTGGAAAGCGCTTAGAGACTTAATCCCACTTTGTAACACAAAGGCACTGTAGTGACTATTGAATATCTTCTTAGTCTGTTTACTTTCAATGAAAGTGAGAGGTACCTTAGACACCTCTAAGATACGTTATCACCCTATCTTTCAGAGCCACACTCAGTGCCACCTCACTCTCTCTTTACTCTCTCTTTATCACTCTCTCTTTATTTATAAGTACCTAGGTGTCTGGCTAGACTGCAAACTCTCCTTCCAGACTCATATCACACATCTCCAATCCAAAATCAGATCTAGAGTCGGCTTTCTATTTCGCAACAGAGCCTCCTTCACTCACGCCGCCAAACTTACCCTACGGCGACACCGTAGACACACAGATGGATGACTTCAACGAGAACGAGCCCAGAGACTACATGTTGCTACAGTCTTTCTGCTTGAAGGCAGGGGACATAGAGTGGCCTGTTAGATAGCGGTGGTGTGTGGGAAGAGACAGAGGGAAACACAAAAGTCGACTGGCAGACAAGCTTAATGGATCAGAAACATTGGCAAACAAATCAATCTCCTTCTGATGCATTTTGTTCTAAGATGCCTGGTGTTGTTTCCCATGTAGCGTGAAATTGACAAGCCGGCTGCGGCGCTCGATGAGTCACAAGTGACTGTCATTCCATTCATCCAACTAAACAGGGTGCTTGGGTAGTAGGTGCATTGGGCGAACCTATTTTGTCTTTGGAAATATTCTTGCATCCAAGAAGGAGCAGTTCTTAGTCATATTGTTTTGTTTTTGCCTTGGTGTGTTGGTGGTCTGGTATACTCGTGTTGTAGTGTGTATGATAGTGTGGTGATGGTGTGATCGTGTGGTGTGTGTGAGTGTAGTGGTGTGTGTGTGTGGGTGTGTGGTGGTGCTGTGTTGTTAGTGAGTAGTGTGTGTGTGTGTGTGTGTGTGTGTGTGTGTGTGTGTGTGTGTGATGTG
>NC_036869.1:21812549-21867293 GCF_002910315.2 Salvelinus sp. IW2-2015 | reverse complement strand
ACCCTAGTGAAACTGACTATCCTACCGGATCCTCGACTTCGGCGATGTCATCTAACAAAATGGCTTCCAATACTCTACTCAGCAACTGGATCAGTTTATCACAGTGCCATCCGTTTTGTTTACTAAAGCACCTTATTCGACCCACCACTGCGACCTGTATGCCTAGTCGGCTGGCCCTCGCCTACATGTTCGCCGTCAGACCCACTGGCTCCAGGTCATCTACAAGGCTATGCTAGGTAAAGTGCCGCCTTATCTCAGTTCACTGGTCACGATGGCTACACCCACACCCGTAGCACGCGCTCTAGCAGGTGTATCTCACTGATCATCCCTAAAGCCAAAACCTCATTTGGACGCCTTTCCTTCCAGTGTGTGTGTGTGTGTGTGTGGTGTGTGTGTGTGTGTGTGAGAAGCAGGCTTTCATTATTCTCATAACAACCTGCTTATGCACTGAAACAGCACACCATTAATGATTAAACCAAGCTCAGAGGCAACCAGTCTTTGTAGATAAACTCCAAAGCAATTGTTTATTGCAGGCAGAGAAGAAAAACATCCATCTGATCCAAGACTGTAAAATAAATGAGCCTGTGAAAATCCACAAACCAGTCCCAACCCTATTTGCTTTGTTAATAGAACTGCTTGATACTGTGTAGCCAACAAAGGGGAGAGGGAAAGGATGTTTTTCTCAGAGAATGACAGCATTATTGAGTTCCTACCTTTACTGGCAGGCTTTTTACATGGATCCATGCCAGCAAATACTTACTGTAATCCATTTATATTGTTCTCCAGGAAAGCGCACTCATCTTACTGCGATGAGCTGATCCTCAAAGTTATAGCCTACTTGAAAAAGTATCTGACTTGACAGAATACTGGTCCACAGGGTTTCCCAGACATATATCTGGAACTTTACTGGTTCCAGTTGACATTTTGTCCACCTGGGCAATGTTGCCTGTCTTCAACTCAAGTGCCTTGTCTGTACAGGCCAAGAGCAAATACTGCCAGTCACCTTAAATGGCCACACCAGTAGAAATGCACTTTTTTTGAGCTGAAAGACAATGACCAGATTGAACCCATGATGTTGCACAACCATTTAAGTAAATAGATAATTGTTTTAGTCAAAGTATGATATATTTGGGCTTGAAGTAACAAATCCGAAGTGACCACTTCGTGCAAATCTGTGTGAATGTGATGTCTTTTCCTGATATGACATACAAATCATTTTACCACCCACCAGCATGGCATTGTTTATTAATCAGAAACAACTGCTAAGTTATTCCTTTTCGTGACTGAGATGAGCCAAACAGCCTTGGGTCCACTTGGCTGGGTCATGGAGCAAATTAAAATAGTTTTTTAATCAGAAAATGAACATAATCCATTGGGTAATTTGTCAATTTTCACATGTCTTTTTTATCTAGTTTGTATAATAAAAAATGTACAGTACCAGTCAAAAGTTTGGATACGCCTACTCATTCAAGGGTTTTTCCTATATTTTTACTATGTTCAACATTGTAGAATAATGAAATAACACATATGGAATCATGTAGTAACCAAAAAAGTGTTAAACAAATCAACATATATTTGAGTTTTGAGATTCTTCAAAGTAGCCACCCTTTGCCTTGATGACAACTTTGCACACTGTCATGTGACCATTTTATAAATGCTATAATTGCATAATATAAAACCCGCTCCCCCGTCACCCAAGATGAATGGTTTTGACCACTAAAGTTCTGCTTCACTACACACTCCACTGCTTGGATTGGTGTCATGTTAGCTAGAAACCACAAGTGTCTTACCAGATAATAAAAATACAATTCAAGGAACTTATATGTCATTTGCGGTGTGCATGATCACCAGCAAAGACACTGTAACCTATCATTTCACTTCCTCTGTGAGAACCATGAGCACGGGCTGACTTGGCCAAAGCCTCCCAGCAGCCTACCTACCAAAGGTTGCCGTGTGTCCATTACAATGTAGAAAAATGCATATCAGCTATCTAAATAGTTATCCATATTACCGGAGCTTCATCTAATTCTTTCAAACTCTTTCTATGACGGATTCGCGGCCGCCATTTATGGAAGATTCCAAAACGTTGGAGATTATAATAGATGGCGAAGTCAAAAATAGCTAACTAGATAAGGTTAGCATGCTAGCTAGCTACACGGACAGCTGTCAGTGCCCTGTTTGTTGATGTTTATCAACTGCACATGGAAATTCCCCCACCCAATTTGTAAATATGTACAAAGTAGCCTTTGTCATTCTTCGGAGGGGGTTCCTAAACATGCATTTCCTCTCTAGGACAGGACACCAAGTAACTTCCTAAAAGTATAGAACTGGACATCAAAGGGTTGTCATTGAGAAAAACGCAGCAACCATGTTCCCAACCCTATAGTCTACATACCCTCCCTACACAATACTTCAATACTTGACCACAAATCCATAAAGAGCTATACATGGTGAAAGAAACAAGGTCCATGTCGGACGATTTATATTAACTTGCGTGTCTCAAAGTACAAACAACATGAACCATAATCGAAGACCACGACACATAAATGCGTTCTAAGACCCAAATGTTCAAAATCAAACCCTTGGGTCCATTCATTTCCCATGCTTCCGATTATGACTCAAATGGTCAAGAGGAAACAGTTGATATAGGATATTACTTAAGAATGACTTCAATTAGCCGTGGAGAATGTGAACCCTGAGCATGTGCTTCATGGTTAACAGCACCAAGCGGCAAACGGCAGGCGAGTACGACATGTGACTGTGACTTTCAGAGCAGCACAGAGTCACATGTGACTTCTCAGAGCAGCGACAGGCTTATTTGAAAGGCAAATTTCCGAGCGTTTTTCATAGATGGCAATGAATGTCAGAATGTTAGACTGAGAGGACAGATTCACTCTGAATACATAGAGATGAATACACAATGTTGGGTTGCTATGTTTAGGAACAGGATGCACTGTATCCACGGTAAATTAGGTTTTAATGTACAGCTACTGCCTTAACATTTTACCAAATCATTCTGATACGCAGTGGTCAACAATTGAACTGTAGTGGAATCATGACCACAGTGGTGGGTGTGGCATTGACAGAAAAATGCATATGAAGAAAATAACCCCATACCTACTGTAAAATATGGTGGTGGATCTTTGATGATACGGGGATATTTTTGCTTCCACTGGTTCCGGGGCCCTTGTTAAGGACAACGGCACTATGAACTTTACCTAGTACCAGGACATTTTAGCCCAAAAATCTGGCTCTCTGTGAAACTTGGCCACAAGTGGATCTTCCAGCAAGACAATAACCCGAAGTATGTCCATAATAAAGCGCTGCTCTGCATTCTTAACAGCACTATCAACAAGGCAGGTCCTAGTTTTGTTTCCTCTGGACTACTGCTCAGTCGTGTGGTCAGGTGCCACAAAAAAAGGACTTAGGAAAATTGCAATTGGTTCAGAACAGGGCAGCACGGCTGGCCCTTGGATGCACACAGAGAGCTAATATTAATAATATGCATGTCAATCTCTCCCGGCTCAAAGTGGAGGAGAGATTGACTTCATCGCTACTTGTATTTGTGAGAGGTATTGACATGTTGAATGCACCCATGCATACCCCACACGACATGCCACCAGAGGTCTCTTCACAATCCCCAAGTCCAGGACAGACTAAGGAAGGCACACAGTATTACATAGTGCCATGACTACATGGAACTCAATTCCACATCAAGTAACTCATGCGAGCAGTAAAATTTGATTGAAAAAACAGATTAAAAAAACACCTTATAGGAACAGCGGGGACGGTGAAGCAACACAAACATAGGCACAGACACCACACCACAACACACACCACACACACACACACACACACACACACACACACAACACACACACACACACACACACACACACACACACACACACACACACACACACCACACAACACACACACACACACACACACGATAACATACACACTATACACACATGTACACATGGATTTTGTACTGTAGATATGTGGAAGTTGTGGAGTAAGGACCTGAGGGCACAAAGTATGTTGTGAAATCTGTGAATGTATTGTAATGTTTTTTAAATTGTATAAACTGCCTTAATATTGCTGGACCACAGGAGGAGTGGCTGCTGGGGATCCATAATAAATACAAATACAAACCCTAAGCACACATCAAAATCCACAAAGAAATGGTTAAATCAACATTTAAAAATCGCCATCTTAGTCTCCGGACTTTAACCCCATTAAAAAAAATATGGTTTGAATTGAAGAGGACAGTCCATAAGCGCAGATGAAGGATATCAAGCATCTGGAAAGATACTGTATGGAGGAATGGCCTAAGATCCCTCCCAATGTGTTCTCCAATCTCATAAAACATTTTAGAAAAATGCTCAGTGCAGTCATCCTCGCAAGGTGAGGTACTTAAAGTAGGGGTGCCAATACTTTTGAATCCTATCTTTTCTAGAAATAAATCATTTTGTTGAACTAAATGTATTTCTGTGGATAAAATGTATTATAATTAGAATAGAATTGTAAAAAAAATTGGCATAAAATCAAGCTCAGTATTTTTTTCAATATTTTATACAGTATTTTTTGCTCATGGGCAATTCCATGGATACGGAATTACGCTGAGACACTTTAAAAAGGTTTACCAAACAAAAAAACACTGATTTCAAAGTTTAACAAAGCATACAACACTATGCACAAGGAATGCTTTTAACAATTTCCACAGAAAATTGTACAAAAACACATTTACAGGAAGAACTGTGCAGATAAAAAGTTTAGTAACAGAACGAAACTGGGGAGTATTTGCCATAATTCTGTTCCCAAACTTTGCATCTACATAGTTTTTCCAGTAAATGCTTTAAAAAAAAGGTTCAAAGTAGTCATTGTGCATAGTTGTATGGTTTGTTAAACTTTGAAATCTGTTTTTGAAAGTGAAAAATCAGAGTTTCAGCATAATTCCGTTACTGTTGAATTGCCCTCATCTTTACCAAGGCTGGCAATAATTTTGGACCTGACTGTACGTACTGTATTGCATACTACAGTTGATTGTATGCAAAAGCACACACTTTCCAAAGTCATAATAAAAACGAAAAAAATCACCCAGAACTAAATTCCTTTGGGGTTTTTTGATTCTACTTGGTGAATATCTACCTGCTGCAATGACCCTGGGAAGCAGTCATTACGGAACCAATTGAAAACCAAACGGAGGCTCCACATTAAAACCGGTATGAAACGCTGACACCTCCTTTTAATTGATGGATGTTTCTGGAGTGGTTGATGATTACCAAACTGCTTTTAATGTGGACACATGAATCATCCTCTGAAGCTACAAACGCACTCAGCTCACGTCATGGACTGACAGGGGAAGGAGACATCAGAGAACTCCTATATGAAAATTCACACAGAGAAGTTGGGGAGAGTCTGTTAAGGAATGATACTGAACGTATCAATGTTACAATGGCATCTATGTGGGATTTGATTAAGGTTGCTCTGTGTGTGTGTGCGTGTATGCGCGTGTGTGTGTGTGTATGTATCATCATGACTAAGGAGGACATCTGCGCGGAACATTGTGCCTCTCCACTTGATTTCACACATTTCATAATAACCTGCATTTGTCATTGCTTTTTTAATCGCTTGGCAGGAATAGTCTCTGAGGATTACGCTCCCCATTGGACAAGAGCGGAGTAGAGAGGGGAAGAGTGAGGATTGTGGAGATTTAGCAAGCATTGTTACATTTCACCGAAAAAAAACACAGGTATTTATGTAACAAGAGAACAATACAACTGGGTTAAAGCTCCTACCTAAGCAGTACAGAGCTCATGCAGGAAGGGGATGGAAATGAAATGTTAAGTCTGAAATGATGTTAGGATCCTGATGTAACCGTGCGCAGGTTACCGTCAGGTATCTTTATCAGGGCAGGAGTCATCTGATTATTGACACAGGAAGAAGCACTTGGGGCACATTAGCCAACTGCTGTTAACACGCACAAACATGCGCGCACGCGGCGGAACACACGCAGAGAAGCGGACAGACGGATGACGGACAGACAGACACAGCAGGCGCAAATGTATCCCTCTTGTTCGATTGGTATACGACAGCGTTTCCACGTACGTACACACATTTACATGTCGGCAAAACCATACTGCACCGCACACACATCCCGCACACCAGACGCACCCCAGCACACAACGACATACAATGTAGCATCAAGTCAGTCGCTTTGTCCTAAATGTCTGTGTATTTCTCAGCAGATGCAGCTCTCCTAGTCTCAACTGTTTCCAGATGTGGAATGTCAGATAATCTGGCCTATGGATCTCAGTGGGAAGCATAGGGTGTCCATTGTGCAGGCGCTGAACCCGTCCCAGCTCCCCTCATAGACGTCCACTGTTATACAGTTGCTTTAAGGCGGCCCACCCTTCCTTCCAACTCTACCATGCTCTGTTTACTCATTGTTTCCACACTGGAACCACAAGTCTGGACCTGAGTGATCCAATATGTGGGAGAATACAAGCGTAGACACACAGAAAGACACTAGTCTAACATACACACACGTGTGTGTGTGTGTGTGTGTGTGTGTGTGTGTGTGTGTGTGTGTGTGTGTGTGTGTGTGTGTGTGTGTGTGTGTGTGTGTGCGCACATGCCGCACGCACATGTGCATAGATATGCGCACCCGCTTGCGTAGAAACATACACACACGCATCAACATAGAATCTCACGTGTAGGTGTGCAGTGTAAACTACGTATATTACTCAAAGACAAAAAGCAAAGTGGCATTCCACCCAATTCAATTAGTTCATTTGTTAATCAAAGAGGCGTTTTTCTTTCTCATAAGTGTCTCTTCACTGACGATATTCAAGCAAAAAACAGCAGACACTGTTAGTCTTTATTTCTAGCCACCGAGCTCTGGCATTGTACGCCTTGATTACTATTTATTTATTTGGCTTTAATGCCTCAATTAGATTTTTGTCAATTACTTTTGAAGTGGAGGACATGTTATTTCACTGGATGACTAACAGATCAAATTAAAACATTTAAATTTCTATATATTTATAATAAAACATTTAAATATATAGAAAGCAGGATGTTCAGGGGAAAAAATTGCATGGAACCCTCAACAATACATCCCTTAAAATATACCTCTGTGAGCAAAGTGAGAGGCGTTTACGCTCGCCATGAAGCTTCTCCAAACATTCATAACGCTGAGCAATGGTTTATGAAAGCAGAATCTGTTCTTAGCTTTGGCTTGCTTTGACGTTTGGGAAACTATTCAGTGTACCGTCGCATTATGGTCTGTCTACGAGACTGTCCAGACAGGTCCTGGATGGCCAACACAAACAACCGATCCCCTTTTCGGGCAGCAGGCATCACGACAACCCAAAACGGACCATGGCAACCAAAGGAGTTGACACCCAGCACCAACCCCTCCACTGTTCATCTGCCCGTAGTGCAGACTGTCATTTTTCTCCACAACAATGAACATAGTTTCGAGGCAAATGCACCTAAGCACTAAGGTGAAAAGAGAAAGGCTAAGAAGAATAAAAAACAACGACATAAACACAGTGCAGAATTAAACTCATTGAAAGGAGCCATTTTAGCTGGCTGCAAAAGCAAAATATTGGTTTTGTCTGAGAGATTAGCAATGCTCGAATTTGTCTGGCACCAAGGTGGCCATTAAAATGTTTGGCGCTCACTTGCCTATGGGTGAAGCTTTTTTTTTTACTGAGATCCAGATCTAAGGGAAGGGGAATACCAGCCATCCAGAAATGAACAGGCCTGGAATGGGCTAAAGAGCAGCTGAATAGAACAACAGACATGTTGAGCTGAAAATATGTCTCCCTCCTAGACAACCTTTGCCTTTCATGTGTTCTCGAGCGTTCTCGAGCAGCAAGATTTATGTTATTGAAGGTGGGAATTTTGGCGCGGCATTGCTGAACTTGCTAGTGCAGGTTTTAGGTGGTAGGTGCACATGTCAACAAGACATCTGATCACAGATTATATGCGTAACAAGCTCAGGTTTCTGAAAACAGCCTCTTCCAAGTGTGAAAAATAAAAGGTCTGAGATGTGAGAGAGAGAAAAATATGGTTTGGTTGTCGGATTCCAATCCTCCTGTCTCATTGTTAGCAGAACACAGGGGGCCGGCTGTGTATTTTGGTAGAAAACCAGACATTTGCCAGGCTCGAGGCTTCACACATTGTCCAGAACTGTGGCAGAGACGCTGAGGTGGGACTTACACTAAGGGATTTACACGCTGTAAGTGGCTTTTGGTTTTGACATTTGTGCTGTACACTTTTAGAAAAAATTGTCATTTGTTTTTGTCCCTGCAGAAACCTTTTTGGTTTCAGGTAGATTCCTTTGGTGGTGAAAACTGTTATACTTAGAACCTTTTAGTGGTGAAAGGGTCCCGCGTAGAACCTTGTATTAGTGAAAGGGTTCCACTTGGAACCAAAAAGAGGGCTCTCCTAATGGCACAATTGAAGAAACCTTTATGGTTCTAAGTAGCACCTTCTTTTCTAAGAGAGTAGTTTACCAACCTCTCACAGACACTGGTGATATGGAGCAACAGCAACCAAGGGTGAAGTGAGGGATAAACATTGGTCTTGACTGTGGCCTATGTCTCCTTTCCTACCCATCTCATTTCCTCTTTTCACATGGCTCCTGCCCTACTCTCTATCTGCTCGCTCTAATCTTTACCATTATTTTTTATCTGCCCATCTTCTCCCCTCTGCAATCCTTCACTCTCCTCCCTCCTTTCCCACCTTTCTTCCTGCTCATCTTCTCTCTATTACATTCCTCCTTCCTTACTTTATTTGCCCTCCCTTGCTCCCTCTCTCCTCTCATCTCCTCCTTCTTTCTCATCTTCCTTATCTGCCCATTACTCTCTTCCCTCTTCATCTCTCTTCACTTCTCTGCCCTTCTCCTCTCCTCTCGTTTCCCATTCCCTCTCTCTCTCCTCTCACTGAGATGTGAGGAGCGTTTGCCCTCAACGTTGGCTCCAGAACAAAAGCTGGCCTTGTGAGGCTCTGTTTGATCACCGACGCGTTCTCACATAGCAGCGGTTCACAGCAGGCAAAAGATAACGCCACAGTTACTGAAGTCTTAAACTCAATTGGAATCCCACAAAGGAATTTTTGTAAATCTTTTTTTTTTTTTTTTATAATAATAAAATACAGTTTCTCTGCATGAGGCTAAGCTATTAAGTTAGTTATTTATACAAAGGGCATGCAGAAATCAGAGTTAAAGACAAGCTGGCCTTAGGGGGGGAAAATATGTTTTATAAAGAGTAAATGAATGGGGGGCTTCCATGGTAATGGTAAAGCAATACTCCTAATCCATACATCTGCTTCTGGTCCCTGGGTCAGTTTAGCAGTGGAATGACTGGACTGATTTGTGCCAATAAGTCTTAGGTCAGACATCCTCTCTACTGGGTATCCAGTGTCCTCCTCTTCTCCTTTTCCTCCATCCCTTAATGTTGGGTTTGAGTTTTCCCGGTTCTCCCAGGGACTTTATCAGCCTGGTATTGTGGTTGATTAATGGCATCTGGTGATGTTTATCATGTGGCTCTCATCATTGCCCTGATGAATGAGCACTCGGCAGTAACCTGAGCTCTATCTGGCCCCTACATACCCGCATAATAACCTGCATAAGGGGGAATGTAGACGGGTGGCTGGCGGAGCAAACTCCTCCTGCCCCGAGGTCATAACCTCACTGTGACCTCCACTGAAGCTCTAAACATAACTCGTGGGAGATTGTTGTGGTGCCTGAGGAATGACTGAGTCATAACGATGGGACTATCCATAGGGACCTTCGATCAATAATGTCCAAAATCTTGTGTATCAGCACACTGCCATATCACATCTAGCTATGTAGTCATTAGTTGTATACTCTAGAACCTCATCTAGCCAGCTGCAAAGTCATTAGTTGTATACTGTAGTCTAGAAACTTCTATGTGAAATCAGCTGACATTTCTTCCTCTTACTCCAGCTGTGATTTTTTCTTTATTTTTAATAGATACTGGAGCAATGATTCAGTCTACCAATTCCAATTCTATTGGCTCCAGCTTAGGTGAACTCTGACCCAGTGTCATCATGCTTGGTATGTCCGAATCCAGCTGTCCCATTTATCACCAGTCACCTCATCAGGTTCCCTTCCATTTAGTAGAGTTCTGAAAACCGCAGTTAGGGTTTGTCATATCCTCATATCCTCCTGGTGTAATACAGTGCATTCGGAAAGTATTCAGACCCCTTGACTTTTTTCCACAATTTGTAACGTTACAGCCTTATTCTAAAATGGATTAAAAAAATACAAAATTCGCATCAATCTACACACTATACCCCATAATGACGAAGCAAAAATAGTTTTTGGGAAATGTTGAAAATGTACTGTATTAAAACAAATAAACATAAATAATTTATGTACATAAGTATTCAGACCCTTTGCTAAGAGACTCGAAATTGAGCTCAGGTGTATCCTGTTTCCATTGATCATCCGTGAGATATATCTACAACTTGATTTGAGTCCACCTGTGGTAAATTCAATTGATTGGACATGATTTGGAAAGGCACACACCTGTCTATATAAGATCCCACAGTTGACACTGCATGTCAGAGCAAAAACCAAGCCATGAGGTTGAAGGAATTGTCCGTAGAGCTCCGAGATAGGATTGTGTCGAGACACAGATCTGGGGAAGGGTAACAAAAAATGTCTGCAGCATTGAAGGTCCCCAAGAACACAGTGACCTCCATCATTCTTAAATGTAAGACGTTTGGAACCACCAAGACACTTCCTAGAGCTGGCCGCGTGGCCAAACTGAGCAATCGGGGGAAAAGGACCTTGGTCAGGGAGGTGACCAAGAACCTGATGGTCACTCTGACAGAACTCCAAAGTTCCTATGTCGAGATAGAAGAACCTTCCTGAAGGACAACCATCTCTGCAGCACTCCACCAATCACGCCTTTATGGTAGAGTGGCCAGACGGAAGCCACGCCTCAACTAAAAGGCATATGACAGCCGCTTGAAGTTTGCCAAAAGGCACCTGAAGAACTCTCAGACCATGAGAAACAAGATTCTCTGGTTTGAGGAAACCAATATTGAACTCTTTGTCAGGTTTGGAGGAAACCTGACACCATCCCTACGTTGAAGCATGGTGGTGGCAGCATCATGCTGTGGGAATGTTTTTCAGGGGCAGGGACTGTGAGACTTGTCAGAATCGAGGGAAAGACGAATGGAGCAAAGTACAGAGAGATCCTTGATGAAAACCTGCTACAAAGTGCTCAGGACCACAGACTGGGGCAAATGTTCACCTTCCAACAGGACAACAACCCGAAGCACACAACCAAGAAAACGCAGGAGTGGCTTCGGGACAAGTCTTTGAATGTCCTTGAGTGGCCCAGAGCGCGGACTTGAACCCAATCGAACATCTCTGGAGAGACCTGAAAATAGCTGTGCAGTGACGCAAGCTCCCCATCCAACCTGACAGATTTTGAGAGGATCTACAAAGAAGAATGTGAGAAACTCCCCAAATACAGGTGTGCCACGCTTGTAGCATCATACCCAAGAAGACTCAAGGCTGTAGTCGCTGCCAGGGGTGCTTCAAAAAAGTACAGATTAAAGGGTCTGAATACTTATGTAAATGTGATATTTATTTAAATGTATTTTTTTTTTGACATTTCAAAATGTTCTATAAACCTGTTTTTGCTTTGTCATTATGGGGTATTGTGTGTACTGTAGATTGATGAGGGGGGAAAAAACGTAGCGTTAACAAAATGTGGTAAAAGTCAAGGGTTCTGACAACTTTTCAAATGCACTGTGAACCAAGCCCTGTCTCCATCTAATCTTGTTCTTGTAAAGTTAAGGCTTCATAAGCTGGGTTGATTGTGAGACCCCACTGAGCCAATCACAGGTTCAAGGTGCAGCACAGGAAATCAAGTCCAACCTTTGTCATCTCTGCTATTATATGAGGCCTAACTCCCTACCGCTACTAAGCATTTTGTCCACATCTTTGCCTAACCAAGTGATGATTGATGGTAGTTCTCGTACGATAATTGGTGAGCCTTTTCAATTTGATGAAAAGAGAGCTTTTAGGCACACCCAACTAAGTACACGAGCTGGACCTTAAAGAACATCTGTAGAAAAATAATAATATCTACTCATTCTTTGCTGCTGCTGAAGGCTAGCTGACAGCTGACATGACTTTATATCAAGTTTTTTTCCTTCCTGTTTTTTATACGCCTACCAGCATTATATTCCCACTCTCACAATGCAATAAGCCATCCACTGTTGAGTATGGCCTTGAGTGGGAAACCATAGAACTAGTCCCAGTCCAGTGATAATATAATCTTCTTACAGCGGGTCAGAACGTCAACATCACTAGGAACAGCTCACTGTTTACTGTGGCTTACTGGAGATAAAGCCAACAATTTTGTGGCAGGAACTGACATCACTGGGAGCTGTTCAAAAGTATATTTATATTCAGCTTAGTGCTGCAGTTTCTGTAAAATGTCATGGTATCATCAGAAAATGACTGACTTTCCCTGGAGCATAGATTATTGGTGAACCTATGAAACATTTTAATTTACTCTGACTCTCTTTTCGTGGTTTTCTCCACCGGTCACTTCCTGGTTGCGCTGCCTGCGTTTCTCCAGAACTTGCTGCTGAAGMAAAAGGGAAATGAACACGCTGGCTAAATGCATCATCGACCTTGAGTAAGGTACGGACATTTTGGCATGCCCTCAGAGTAAATATATAGCACCTCATCGATCTGAATTTCTCTGACCCGTATGGTGATGTGAATGGCTCTTTCCATCCTCAGTAGAAGAAGTTCAGAGGAACACATTATTCCGCCTCACCATTTGTTACGCTACCTCATTGTATGATAAAGACAGGGAGTTAGTATGTGTCATATTGATGGACTTCATRGAGAATTCAACTGGCATTCGGTACCCAGCAGTCATCTGTAAACTCCCTCTGAACTTAGAAAAAGTCTTGTCTCACATCAAAATAAAGACCCTAGGGTACAACAGATCTTTACTAGGTGCAATGGACTGTGCTGTAAGTTTAGCACGCAAAGAGAAACAGTAGGGCATTCTGCTAGCAATATCTGGGAGACACAGCCTGTCAACACTGTTTGGGGGCAGTCAAAAGAGACTGGAGTTGCATGCTTTGAGGTAATGTAGTTGTGCAGAGAGAAGCCTAACATACTGTAGCTAGCTATGAGATGCAGGAAGTAGAGTGTGGGATAAGTACGCTAACAAAGACATGTGGTTTYGTGCAGCTAGCATATTGTTTCGTGAAGGTTTGGTGGGTTAGAATGACAGCTCTCTAAAGATCAAAACTGCACTTAATTAACAGATAGAATATCATATTGATTGTGCNTTGTTTCGTGAAGGTTTGGTGGGTTAGAATGACAGCTCTCTAAAGATCAAAACTGCACTTAATTAACAGATAGAATATCATATTGATTGTGCGGTCAAACAAACACTGTAGCATACAGTCAGCCATGGAGAGTCATTTTAGCATTACAGTTTTTTACAATCGCTAGGACCCATTTCTCAATACTTAGGTCACTTTTTCAAAACTCTTCACACCGTGAACACAACAGCAGTCTATGTGGGCTACACTGTGGATCCTTTTTCATTGTTTTGGCACAAAATGCATTCAATGACTACATCTTTCAAATTTCATGAATTCTTTTCTCACTCAGACACGACCACCACCAAAACTCTATGTACCTACAGGCCAATTTGCACATGTTTACGTACTCTTTTCAAAACTGTTCAACTTAAGTTCAAAACCTAACATAACACAACGTTGAATAAGACAGCAATTTGCTACATTTCTATACTAATACCGTATTGAAATATATTCCAAATCTAAAAAATGAAATACTATCAAAACAAATAGACCAACCACAGCTGATTCCCATTGTATTTGAACACCTACACAGGTGTTAGTCTTTCAATGTCATTACCATCTTTACAAAAGGGGAAATCTTAGGAATAATGCTGTACTGTAATGTAAACATGGACCCAGCCAGAGACAGAGAAGTGGCTGACAGAGGGAGAGGGAGAGGAGTACGTATGCGTGGTGGAAGAAGACTGAGAGGAAGATCAAGAGCTGTAGTCTCAGATGAGATTAGGGCTGCTTTAATTGGTCATGTTATAAATCATGGTCTATCAATGAGAGAGGCTGGTCTGAGAGTGCAGGCATATCTGCTACTCCCAACAGTGCTATCTATTGTGAGACATTTCTGGCAAAACAACAGGTAAGATGTGCATTCTGCAAGGGCAGCTGACTGAACTGCACATTACAGAAGTAAAATGAGCAAAGCCTCCAAACCCACTTGTGTGTCATTGTTTTTGTATTTCTCCTAAGGACCCAACGGTTACCTCCCACAGGCGGGACAGGTAGGATTTTCATTGCTGTGCAGGAAACTGCAATCGTTGATATGGTCATCAGAAACAATGGCATAAAACTGACAGAGATTCGGGACAGAGTGTTGGCAGACAACATTACATTTGGAAATATTCACAATGTAAGCATAACAACTATTTYGAGAGTCCTGAAACAACATCAAGTCTGGATGAAGCATTTGTACACTGTCCTCTTTGAGAGGAACCCTGAACGAGTCCAGCAACTCAGGAACCAATATGTCCAGGTAAGATGAATATAAAATACAGAACTGGTTTTGAACAGAACCAAACAGGGCAGAGGCACACAATGGCATGTTTTTARGTATAATGTAAACTACCGTAATAACTCTTATGTTGCCTTGTGGATTTATTTTAGATAGTCATGGAGATTGAAGCCAGGCAAACACCCCACATATTCATCTTTGTGGATGAGGCTGGTTTCAACTTGGCCAAAACACGGCGGCGAGGAAGGAATGTGATTGGGAAAAGAGCCACAGTGGATGTCCCGGGCCAGAGGGGTGCCGACATCACAATGTGTGCAGCAATGTCCTCTGATGGATTGCTGTTACACAAACAGCTAATTGGGCCGTACAAACACCGAGTGTCTCAATTCATTCCAGGATGACCTCTATGGAAGGGTTGTGCCAGGTGAGGAAAGGGTTGCAATGAGGCGAAATCGGCCAACGTTTGTAATTGTATGGGACAATGTGGCATTTCACCACTCCCGTGCAGTCACAGAGCGGTTTGCAGCCCATCCCAGGATGGTGTCACTTTTCCTCCCACCTTACTCTCCGTTCCTCAACCCCATGGAGGAATTATTTTCCTCATGGAGGTGGAAGGTTAATGACCACCATCCACATGATCAAATGTCACTCCTGGATGCAATGAATGCTGGATGCCTGGGCATACGTATCTGCAGAAGATCGCCAGGGATGGACCAGGCATGCCAAAAGATTCTTTCCTAGGTGTATTGTCCAAGATGACATAAGATGTGATGTGGATGAGAACCTGTGGCCAAATGCAGAAGACAGGGTTGACTAGCATTGCTACTGTAACTGTATCGGTAGATGGTGTATATACAAATTCTTGTATTTTGGAATCACTCAATGCCAAAAAATGACATAAAACATATTGAAGCATATTGCATCATGTCTGATTCATTCCTGTAACATACACTGCAGTAGATTCTAAACAGTAGAGAGGTGTCATTCTTGGTTTGTAAAGAAATTTGACAAAAGAAAACATTGTGTAATGCTACTTGTTGTTAGTGTTTTTTAGGTCATTGTTTTATGAGTGACAAAGTGTGCTTGTTGGGTGACAACCTTTGCTAGTGTTATGGAAGAATGAGTTGATTTGAGACGTGTATGAAGTGATTTGGTAGTTTTAGTGCATTTTGGATGTGAAGTGAACTGCTGAAAGTTGGTTAGGAGAACTGTGTGAAGAGTTTTGAAAAAGTGACCTAAGTATTGAGAAGTGGGTCCTAGCGATTGTAAAAAAAACTGTAAGTGACATGAGTACTCAATGTATGGGAAATCGACCGACTTTTGATCTTGGGTTTTATTATGCTTTGATCTTCCCAGATGTGTTATGTTTCAGGTGTACAGGTGGCTATATACTGAGTGTTCWAAACATTAAGGGCACCTGCTCTTTCAATGACATAGAATGACCAGGTAAATCTAGTTGAAAGCTATGATCCCTTGTTGATGTCACTTGTTAAAGAATGATTTTTAAGCCTTGAGACAATTGAGACAAGGATTATGTATATTCTTTATTATAAACTGGGTGTTTCAAACCCTGAATGCTGATTGGCTGACAACCGTGGTATATCAGACCATATACCACGGGTAAGACAAAATATTTATTTTTACTGCTCTTACGTTGGTAACCAGTTTATAATAGCAATAAGGCACCTCATGGGGTTTGTGTCCAGGCACAGAACAACCCTTAGCTGTGGTATATTGACGATATACCACACCTCCTCTGGCCTTATTGCTTAATTATTGTGAATTGTCTCAGGTTGGCTGTATGGTACAAGAGGGCTACCCCAGAAACAGGCAGTATCGATAGAACATTTAGCAACGCTGCTAATCTGAATATCAGAGACACACACACGGTTGAATAAGTGGCACAGAAAGCTGTTTATATATTGAAAGAGTCTGGTGTTTGAGTGGTGGAAGGGGTCAACTGTAGCGGATTGAGGGGGAGTTTCAGGGTAGCAGCCAGGGATATGATTTCACTCCCTCCGCTTCAGCAGTGAAATACCTTGCTTGTGTAAATCACCCGGGGGCGGGGGGGCGACAGAAGTCACGAAGGTGACACCTATGAGGCACTAAGGGTTCATAATGGGGAAAGATGTGGCTGGACACACTGTCTCTGGGTACATTTTTACCCATAACACATTGCTCTCATGTACCCTTTGGTAATCCCCTCTGATTCGAATGCACTACAGAACCTCACCTACTAATCCGTCAGATCGGGGCGGCAGGTAGCCTATTGGTTAAAGAGTTTGGCCAGTAACCGAAATGTTGCTGGATTGAATCCCCGAGCTGACAAGGTAAAAATCTGTTGTTCTGCCCCTGAACAAGGCAGATAACCCACTGTTCCCCGGTAGGCTGACATTGTAATTAAGAATTTGTTCTTAACTGACTTGCCTAGTTAAATAAAAAATAAAAACCAAAAATACCCATTATCAGGTTTCCATGTTGTGACAGAGGCTTAATGTGTCTTATTTTGATTAAAGTACATTTATATTAACAGAGAGAGATACTGATTTTATTCATTTCAAAAGCACAGCTTAGTGCTCTGTGGCTTTGAAAGCAGCAGGATATTCTTTAACGCTATAGGGAATGCAGGCAGGTTCCTGTGTTCATTAAGTTATAGCTCTACACAACATAAATCATCCTAATATGAGCAGATTTTAAGCGGGTGCGTGTTGATACTGAACAAGCGCTTATTGGGGCCCACTGTCTGGAACCCAGCTTAGACCCAAGTCACTAACATTAACAATGGAGATGGATACAAATCTGAGAATGTCCAACCATAGCACTTTCCACGGGGTGCTGTCTCAGGTTTTTAGGGCTCGAAAACTCTGCCGACCCTGCTTTAACAAGAGGGTGGCCATGGCGAAGGGATGACTGCCAACAATAGAGCTGTCATAAACCCCAGACTCCAGACACGTCTGCCTAAAGCACTGCAGGAGAGTAATGTGTGTGTGTGTATGAGGGCGATAAGGTGTCCGTGTGTGTGTGTGTGTGTGTGTGTGGTGTGTGTGTGTGTGTGTGTGTGGTGTGTGTGTGTGTGTGTGTGTGTGTGTGTGTGTGTGTGTGTGTGTGTGTGTGTGTGTGTGTGTGTGTGTGTGTGTGTGTGTGTGTGTGTGTGTGTGTGTGTGTGTGTGTGGTTCGTGCATGCATGTGTGTTTAACCATTCTTGTGGGGACCAGAAGTCCCCACAACAATAGTAAACATACACAAAAGAATACCAACTGGGGACATTTTGTTAGTCCCCATGAGGTCAAATGCTATTTCTAGGGGGTTTAGGGTTAAGGTTAGAATTAGGTTTAGGGTTACGGTTAGGAGCTAGGATTAGTTTTAGGGTTAGTAGATAGGATTAGGTCTAGGGTTAGGGTTAAGGTTAGGTTTTTGGGTTAAGGTTAGGGTTAGGGTAAGAGTACGGGTTAGGGGTTAGGGAAAGTTTTGAATAGGACTGAATAGTTGGTCCCCACAAGGTTAGATGTACAAGACTGTGTGTGTGTGTGTTTGCATACACTCAAGCCAGGTGTATGTGTTCATTCGTAATACTTGTTGATGGTGAATTGCATAGGTGTGGGGTTGTGTGTGAACACGTGCCTATGTGTGTGTGTTTCTGTGAGTATGCACTTGTTTGTGTGTGTGTGTACGTGCGTGCGTGCGTGTGTGTATTCAGTCGCTCCAGAGTTATGAACCTTGCTCGCAGGACAACTAATGGACCAAGGCATGCAATGCTTTCCTGTTTTCTCTGTCAACAAACGGAAAAGGACATTTTCCAGGTCTTCAGATCATTTTGGGAATTGCTTTTGAAAAAATGAAAATGTGCAAATGAGAATTTGTCAACAACACTCCACCAGAGCAACTGTAAGAGTGACAAGTGCTTCCCGAAAATGACTTGTATGACGACCAAACCGTCTCATCGCGCGCGCGCGCCATCGTGCTCGTGTTGATTCTGTCTATACCCACCAGACACATTCATGACACGCAAGTTAAAATACCAAATCCAACTGTGAACTGTCTTAATTGGGGACAGGTTGAAGCACATGTTCATGGTCATTTAGCTAGCTTGCTATTGCTAGTTCATTTGTCCTGGGAGATTAACATGGGTTGTTATGTTACCTGAAATTGCATGTGGAAATGTTTTTTGCTGGATCTTTGTAGAATATTGACCCATTTTGAGTGACCAAAAAAATCCTGTTCTCTACTCCGGCAATGAATCAGTCGTTGTCATCATCTTCTTCTTCTGTGGATTTTACATGGCGGTTGGCAAGCTTTACGGTGCATTACCGCCTCCAACTGGACAGAAGTGTGGAGCTCGTTCAGCTTTCAATCACCTACTTGGGTATATGCTCGTAAAATCCAATGAGGTAGATGGGAGAGGCGGGACTTGCAGTGCATCAAGCTTCTAAAATAAAAAGTGTTTATAACTAATTACTTTAGCGCCTGGCTATGCAGATGCATGTTGACTCATGGAAGCAGTTTGGATGAAATGATTGAATAACATGTACGTGTACACGCTGGCGGTCTGGTCAGCATTGTCAAACGAGGGTCAAGATGGTTGATAGTCCATAATTCTACGTACTTAAAATGAACTATATAATTTTAATGATGTGTCAGTAACTGTTGCTTTAAACACCAATAATATTGCAGCAAAATCAGGAGGCAGCTAGTCACATCTGACTACATTTACTGTTTTGAAATGTATGTAGCCCTGTAAGCATTGGTATGAGTCTTTCCACACATATACAGATGTAGGATCTTAATTTGAGCCTTTTTGCTACAGCAGGAAAATAATCCTGCAGCAACAGGAGTTTTGAATTATTATGTGGCTTATAATTAATGGACATTTTTGTAGGGGTTGATACATTTTTTCACAAGGGAAAATCAAGTCTTAAATTTCAAAGTAGAAATTACAAACTTCAGAAGCCTTTTTAAACCTCAAAAACGCTACAAGTAAAACAATTTGTGCATTTCAGGAAAATTCTTCTGCAACAGGGTGATCAAATTAAGATCCTACATCTGTAGTAAGATCACATGTGAACTCAGTCTCTCAGGCAAATGGCTGTCAATAATGTTGCATACCTGCCCTGAGTAAAATCCGTTCTAGATTGTTTGACAGGAGTTTACTGTTTCTGTAAATTGACTATCTATCTGACTAGCCGTCATTCTGAATCTATAGCTCGCAGGTCTTCAAGTATACATTCCACTCTACAAAATTACATTTGGAACAGATTTGTAACACTTCTGAGAAAAAAGTTATTTACATGATGGATTCTCAGAAACTTTTTGAAGAGAACGATCTAAACACATACTTTAATACAAATGAATATAAATCAGACTAAATACCATGCAGTGTGTTGTATTTCTCATGGCATTTGTAAATCCTTGCAAAGTCAATGTTTCTCTGATGTGTGAGATGAGTTGAATGTTAAATTTGATTTAGTCCTCAGACAGAATAGGCCTAGCTGGAGCCAAATCAACAATGGTGGCATTTCAAGATAAAGGAACAATATTTCAAAGTTGATCATACTGTCATTGTGGAATTCTGTTGTTGAATATTTTGGGCAATTCCAAATTTGGGAAAGAAAAATAATGTGAGTAATGGCAGGAAAGATGCCATTAGCCTTGTCTGTGGTGAGAGGCAAAACACAACCATATGAGGTACTATGGGCCCAGGCTCAAGACAAACCCGTAGGGCCCAATGCACAACACACTGCAAATGGAAGGTTTCGACATGTATCTTATCTTAAATCACCATGTACTGCACCACAAGAGAGAAACCTAACTCTCGCAGGGCTGCAATGGAATCCATGTTAGTGAGGCAGAAATAAAATATCGGGGAGGGTCACAGAAACTACACTCAGGGAAAAATAACACACGTCACATGGATCAGAATGCACGAGACAGGGCCAATGAGGGGCATCGGACGAAGAACATTCCTAAATGATGTGTGTGTTCTTTATTTCTCACGCTCCATCTGAAAAAGTTCAGTCAACAGTCCCTGGTCTCTGTACCTCGCCACTCCTGAGACGCCGGAGAGTTGCAGTTCGCATTCCCAGATTCATAATGAATAAGTACATTTACCACAAAATGACCAAAGGGACTAGCATTTCCCTCTCTACTTTTGGCCTTCAACAGAAGAGAACTAAGACACCTATTAGCACTGTACGTGAAACCTGACAAGTCTGGTATCTAGCAATTCTAATCAGACAAGGACAAGGTTCGAGCCTAATTTGCTTAAAAAGACAGCCGTGTTTAATTACGGATAATTTCTCACTCCTCTCTCAAACGGCATTTCTTTTAATGAGAGATACAGTGGCGAGCTGTTGAAAGAATGACACAATGGTTGTTATCGCCTCCATTTCAGACACGGTTGAGGTGTTTAATAACTGAAGTACAATCTATATCTCACCAGGGGTTCACTGCTCATTTTAAACCTAATATTATGTTGCTCTTCGGACTTCGCTTACGCTCCGAAGGCAATTCAGGTCTGTCAAATATCCCCTGCCAGACAGTTCCCCCAGTCTATCCTGCCCACACCTGATCTGATCTGCTGCTCCACATTGTGGAGCGACAGACAAAAACAGCACTCTTATGCAACCCAGAGTTTTAGAGCACGTTCCCTAATCGGAATAGTGAATGGACACAGTCAGACAAACGGGGGATTACAGGAGTGCAGCAAAAAAAGGCGAGAAGGGACAGCAGATCAGATTGCATGTAAATGAAGATTTTGAGCTTTTAGTGATAATAGTCCCATAGAGACATCTGTATTACACAGAGTTCACAAGACGGCTAACTGCTTATGCAACTGGGGAGTGGGGACACAGTGCAAAGTCTCTGCATATTACGTTAACTCCTCAAATCCCTGTAAAATTCAACCTGCCCATAGAGACTCACTCAGTTGGTGGTCTTTCTATCTGAACACCAGGAAGAGTATGAGCCATCTTTCGTGATCGGGTGGATAACAAGTTCCTTGATAAAAGCGGCCATTACCCTTTGGTAATTTCCTCKGAATTCTTTAGCAGTAGCACATTTCATACATCTTGAGAAATACACTACCTTTCTAACATCAGACACCTGCACCCAACTATGCTGACTTTGAGGTTTGGTCCTGAAACCAGCACACTAACGTGACAACCCTCAGACACCGACACAGGACTCCATTTTAGTAACACACGGAGTACTTTTAACCCCCCCCCCCCCACCGCATTTGCAAAAACAGAGTGCTCTTACTGCAGCTCCGGCAGAGTGATCCAGCTGGGCTTTTATGAGATACTGGAGTGGGGCTTGCGTCAGGAAGACTGACCGGCTTGTGAGGAGGACAGAGGAGCCATTTAGTTAGCCCCGTCCCCTCACTGAGCCTCTTTAAAACATTCATTCATAAACTCCCGGAGCCATTACTCTAAATCAAACATAGATCCTATATGAAAAGCACTAAGCCGATGCATGTAGGAAAGAAAATAGAGAGAAACGAATACACAAGACTATGTACAGATAGAAATGTAAATAGATATTCATGTGCTAAATATATTCAAATGTATTTTTTTTGTGCAGTAGTGTGTCGGGATGCTGATTTAAAAACAAGAGGACTTGAATAGATTTTGAATGGCCAATTAAGCAGCTGCATCTTGGAAGTTCAAAGTGTGGAAATGGTATTTACTGTCAGTTATACTGTATATTCTCCAGGGTCTTTCTCTAGAAAGGCTGCGATTTTTTAGCTTTTTCAAAAGGCGTGTGCATCTGTTCTGCCTTCACTTTGAGAGTTCAGCGGTTCTTTTTTTTCTTCTCCATTGTGGCATCTTTTGTTAATGCTGCCAAAACTTTAGTCAAATCCCAGTACAGAGGAACCATCCACATTTTTGAAATGACAATATAATACCATTTAACGTCATTGTAACAACTTAATTTAACCCTGATCACCCTTTGTGGGGTGTTGAAAGACTGAAAATGCCGCCAGGCATTTCTACATCCCCATATTAAAACAATATATGGGATAATCTTGTATTTTACATCGGAGGTAGTCTACATTTTGGCTAGGCTGTATAATGTTCTGTGATGGTAGGTATGGGTATGCTAACCTCACTAGCCCTCAAGTCTTTGGATGTCACTTGTCCTTTTTTGCAGGTGTTTAACTTCCATATTCAGCCGACCTGAATGTTGAAAGGATTTCCACTGTGTAAATACCCGTTCAAGCATTAAACTTGGATGTATCATTTATYTTTCGATCGACTGAAGTGGACACGCTAACCATGGCAACAAATAGAGTAACAGACACAACATAAACAGTACTGTCTCGGAACAGACGGCTGTTGTGTCTCTCTCGTCTTTTTTTCTTCTTTTCCCAGAAGTCTGAATTCAGAAATGTCGTCCAAACTTGCTAGCTCGCCACAGATTCCCATTTCCGTCTAGAATGTAACAGTTAATGCAATTTGGCATGACAGATTTATGCTTTAAATACCAGGGACATTACAATATGAGAGCAAGGCAGAAATCAAAGAATGAGACGGAGGAGAGCAGGAGGATGAATGTGATTACGATGAGGAGGCCCAAGTGGAAGAAGATGAAAGAGATATATTCACAAGCGAATTCGATTGGACAGGCGTGTCTCTCAAACACGCCGCGGTTCACTTCACCATCCATTAGAACCGTCCATCCTTTCTACAGAGCATCAGCCCTTTCACTTTCTTCACTGTCAAGGGGAAGMGACAAAGTGGACATCGACGGCGAAGGTGGGGGGTCTCTCGAAATAAATATTGGATTGTTTCTTTATTCAATGTCACATTTGATTTCTGGCTAACGCCATACGTCGCCTTTGATTTGTTGCTATTGGGTTTGATATGCAAAAGGCCTCCGTGCCAGATCCGGCGATGCACAGCTAATTGGCTCGGTGGGATGCGGAGTCGAATCTGGAGGCACCGTGTTCTACTGAGCTTGAAACCTGCGTGCCCCTTGTTCATTCCTAAAATCACCTTGGCTAAGGTTTTACAACATGGCATCCCTTGGTTTGTCATTAGCAAGGGCAGCAAATATGCAGGCTGCCAAAACATCCCATTCTGGATGGGGTGCTGGCTCGCCCCTCTCCTCCCCTCCTTCGAACCACATAAATCACAGACTGTCTCTTCAAGGTTGACCTCTTTGTGAACTGCTGCTGGCTTTTGAGAGCTGTTTAAATAGCAGAGGCAAGGAAAAAGACACTAATGCTTCACAGGGGGATTTTACTATTCAGATTGCATACTTTAGCTCAGTCTTAGAGTATGTCAAGAGGGTGATTAGAAGTGAAAACTTTGTACAACGACAGACCCATTTAAATGAATGGGTGAAATCACACTCAGTGGACGAGACGCTGTCTCCTACTCCTAATGGGTAATGACATTTGGTTAGGCATACAATAAAAACACATAAGTTGACTTCTTCCAGCAAGAGCATAGTCTACTTGCTTTTCAATATTGCTATTTGTGTATCTCTTACGAGAATAATTCATTCTGGAAGACTATCAGTTTGATACACAAAGCAAAGGGCCAGTATGAACAGGTTGTAGCTAGCCGTGGTTACTGTCCGTGACTGGCACGACACCAGAGTGGTCACAGGCTCTGATAGGCTACTGTGACACCCCACAGAGATAGTGTAACGAACGTCGTYGGGAGAAGGAGAAGACCAAGGTGCAGCGTGGTAAGTATTCATAATAATTTTTAAAAATACGAATACTTGAACAAAAAAACAACAAAACGACAAACAAACAGTTCTGCAAGGTGCACTACACAAACCAGAAAACAACTACCCACAAACACAGGTGGGAACAGGCTACCTAARTATGGTTCTCAATCAGAGACAATGATAGACAGCTGCCTCTGATTGGGAACCATACCAGGCCAAACACATAGAAATACAAAACATAGAACAACATAGACTGGCCACGGCCACACTCACGCCCTGACACCATATAGAGACATAAGGAAGATTCTCCAAGAGTCAGAGGCGTTGACAGTAACCCGCCCCTCCCCCCAACAATGGCGACTTTGCGGCCGCAAAACCTGAACCTAGTAGGGAGGGTCGGTGGGCATTTCACGCCGACTGGCGGCCGCTCTGGTGCAGGACGGCCCCGCCACACGTTGTCTCGGCCCACTTAGTGTGGCGCCTCTGCGAGGCGGCGACCTTACCGGCCGCCCCGGACTGGGGACCCTCGCGGCGGGCCAGACGCTCGCTGTGGGACAGGAAGGGGACTGTCTGGCTGCTCCGACGGAAGGGAGACTCTGGCTGCTCCGACGAGAGCTCTGCGCCCGACGGAGAGACTCTGGCTGCTCCGGAAGGAGGAGACTCTGCTGCCTCCGACAGGAGCGAGGACTCTGGCTGCCCCGGACAGGAGGGAGACTCTGGCTGACGAGTCCCGGTCGTGAGACTCCGGACTAGTGGGTCGTGGAGGCTTCGGACTAGAGGCGTACGCTGGAGCCTCCAGCGACTAGAGGGCGTAGCCCGGCAGAGGCGTGCCAGGAGTGAGCAGGGCGACGGCTAGGCGCCTCCGCTCCTTCACTCCCCCCAGGACTAGAGGGCGATCGGCTGAGTCTCCGGACTAGAGGGCGTCGCTGAGATGCTCCGGACTAGAGCGGCGCGCTGAGAAGGCTCCGGACGAGGCACTCGTGAGGCCGGACAGGTGCAGCGCTTGGCAGCCGCTCCGACTAGAGGGCGACGGCTGGAGGCCAGGCTCCGGACAGAGGGGACGCTGGAGGCTCCGGGACTAGAGGGCGTTGCCTGGAGGCTCCGGACTGGCGGTCTTCATTGGAGGCATCGTGCCATAACGTCCTCACTGGAGGTGTTCGTGCGCAGTGGATCATCACTGAGGTTTTCGTGCCATGGATCATCACTGGAGGCTTCGTGCCATGGATCATCACTGGAGGCTTCTTGCCATGGATCATCACTGGAGTGGAGAGACACACAGGAGACCTGGCTCTGAGAGAAGGCACACCGGTGCTGGCGAACCGGGGACACCGTGCGTAGGGCTGGTGCAGTATACCCCGGGCCAAGGAGACGCACTGGAGACCAGATGCGCTGAGCCGGCATCATCCCTCCTGGCTCGATGCCCACTCTARCCCGGCCGGTGCGAGGAGCTGCGATGTGGCGCACCRGGCTATGCGTGCGCACTGGGGACACCATGCGCTTCACCGCATAACACGGTGCCTGCCCGGTCACTCTCTCGCCACGGTAAGCACGGGGAGTTGGCTCAGGTCTCCTACCTGACTCCGCCAATCTCCCCGTGTGTCTCCTCCCAAAAAAGTTCTGGGGCTGCCTCTCGTGCACGTTACCTCGAGCCAATTCCTCATAGCGTCGCCGCTCAGCTCTAGCTGCCTCCAGCTCCTCTTTCGGACGGCGATACTCTCCCGGCTGTGCCCAGTGTCCCTTGCCGTCCAATATTTCCTCCCATGTCCAGGAGTCCATTCCACACTGCTTGGTCCTGTGTTGGTGGGTAGTTCTGTAACGAACGTCGTCGGGCGAAGGAGAAGACCAAGGTGGAGCGTGGTAAGTATTCATAATACTTTTAATAAATACGAATACTTGAACAAAAAAACAACAAACGAACAGTTCTGCAAGGTACACTACACAAAACAGAAAACAACTACCCACAAACACAGGTGGGAACAGGCTACCTAAGTATGTTTCTCAATCAGAGACAACGATAGACAGCTGCCTCTGATTGGGAACCATACCAGGCCAAACACATAGAAATACAAAACATAGAACAACATAGAACANGATAGACAGCTGCCTCTGATTGGGAACCATACCAGGCCAAACACATAGAAATACAAAACATAGAACAACATAGAACACCAGACATAGAATGCCCACCCAAACTCACRCCCTGACCAACCAAAATAGAGACATAARAAAGATCTCCAAGGTCAGGGCGTGACAGATAGTGAGAAGGACAAGTACACAGACAGGAAGAAAGGGAAAGTAAAGAGAGTAAAAGAGACAAAATCATTGTGGGGTGCGGTAGGCAGGAAAKTAAGTCAACAGTCTCCCTCCTTTCCTCCCCTAAAGAGCCTAGAGAATGACTGTAGCAGCTATGGGGCCATGGTCCTTTGCTTTCTCTATTCTGCTTCGGGGGAGTTAGCGAGCTAGTTTTTTACGAAACAGCCACTACACTGAACAAAAATATAAACGCAACATGTAAAGTGTTGGTCCCATATTTTATGAGCTAAAATAAAATATCCCAGAATTTTTCCATATGCACAAAAAGCTTATTTCTCTCAAATTGTGTGTGCAAATTTGTTTACATCCCTGTTCGTGAACATTTCTTCTTTGCCAAGATAATCCATCCACCGGACAGGTGTGGCATATCAAGAAGCTGATGAAACASCATGATCATTATACAGGTGCACCTTSTRCTGGAGACAATAAAAGGCCACTAAAATGTGCAGTTTTGTCACTCAACACAAYGCCACAGATGTCTSAAGTTTTTARGGAGCATGCAATTGGTATGCTGAYTGCAGGAATGTCCACCAGAGCTGTTGCCAGAGAATTGAATGTTMGTTTTCTACCATAAGCCGCCTCCAACGTTGTTTTAGAGCATTTGTCAGTACGTCCAACCAGCCTCACAATTGCATACCATGTGTATGGCGTCATGTGGGCTAGCGGTTTGCTGATGTCAACGTTGTGAACAGAGTGCCCCATGGTTGCGGTGGGGTTATGGTATGGGCAGGCATAACCTACGGACAACAAACACAATTGCATTTTATCGATGGAAATTTGAACGCACAAAAAYACCGTGACGAGGTCCTGAGGGTCCATTGTGAGGCCCATTTTTTTAATGTATCTGTGACCAGTCATGTGAAATCCATAGATTAGGGCCTAATGAATTGATTTCAATTGACTGATTTCCTCATATTAACTGTAATTCAATAACATCTTTAAAATTGTTGCATGTGGCATTTATATTTTTGTTCAGTATAAAATGAGTTGAGAAAATGTAACTCGAGCTGTGTGGACTGTGGCATCAGATATGAAAACATAGCCACAAAGGAATAGAGCAAATGTGTGTACAAACCTAAACACAGATATGCATGCATTGCTGGGTAGGATAATTGTATTACTAGACTTTGTAGCAGTGAATAYGAAAWTAGKAGTTTTCATTAATCATGTTCTGGGGTAACCACTCATGCAAATGTCAAATGTTTTCAAAATAGATGACAAAGGTCAGGTCTAATACGGAATCAGATATCTCGTCTTTKTTAGAGTAATGTTGTATTCTTTCTATGCTATTGTCACAAAGACAAAAGGTATGCAGAAGGAGATTAAAGCTATATTTCTGGGTTTGGGAACAACTAGCTAAATGTCCAACTGCAGTAGTGGAAGCCAGWGGTGATTCAGCCAGGGCTTTTTGGTAAAAGAAGATGAGCACCCCACAGACGGGCAAGTGAAAGTGGGCTAAATAATGATTTGTCTAACTTGGCCACAACAGAAAGACAAAAACATATCCCAGGAAGAGAAGCACTTCAGATTTCTGGCAGAGAGGGTAAACGCAGGCAAAGATGTCATCCTTCATGCTGTTTACTGGACCTTATGCACATTGTGTCCATAGGAAATGRACCAAGAAGAAAGGCAGACAGGCTAAGGGCATGAATGGACCTCCATCAATGCTGAAAAGTATTCTTTCTGACAGACATTCATATTGAGTTATTAGTTAGCCAGCTAGCRCAAAACTGTATGGTATCGGGAATATGTGAAAAGGAAAATAAATGGAGATAGAAAGATATGTGGAGTAAACATAACAAGGTTTTTAATGTTGATTGGTTTTAATGAGATTCTAATTAGCCGGTAAGGAACTCTTAATTATTGAAGACTTTCATTAATATAGTCTGGCCATTAATCAAATCCACCATATTAGGGGTGAGATAGCAGTGTTTTCCGTGGAATTTCAATGAACTTGTTAAAATGTGTATTAAAAGAAATGATGTCACGTGCACAAGTACAGRGAAATGCCTTTCCTGGGAGCTCTTTCCCAACAATGCAGTACTCAATGATGTAACAAATATCAGTAGTACTATAAAAAAAAAWKGAAATAAGAAGATCATGAGAAAGTAAGCTAGCTATATACAGGATCAGTTCCAGGGTCAGTTCCAGTACCATATTTACAATGTGCAGGGATATTGGAGTGGTAGGGGTAGATATGTATAGAGGAAAAGGTGATTAGGCATTAGGATATATGATAAACAGAGTAGCAGCAGTGTATATGATGAGTGTATGTGAGCGTGTGTGAAGAGTCAGTATGAATGTGTATATTGCAGAAACCTGAGACTGGGCAATTCCACGTTAACGGAATCCCCCCTCCCCATCGATTTCGAAGTTTAACAAACCATACAACTCTATGCACAAGGACTACTTTGAACAACTTAAACAGAACATTTCACAAAAACACATTTACTGGAAGAACTGTRCGATGCAAAGTTTAGTAGCAGAATTTAGGTAATATCTCCCTCCGTTTTTTATGCGGGCACGTTTTCCCMAAAAATCTTAAAYATCTGCTCCAAATTAAGATTCAAAGATAGTCTGCAGAAAGAATGGGATGTCGGCTTTGACATGACACCTTGAGTTTGAAAAAAACTATTTTGGTTATTGAGCTACAGTGTGTGAAGTGGATTTACATCCAGGTAACGGAATTACGGGTAACGGAATTACATTATGGGTCCCTGATCTGTACTATATAGAAATGCATAGTTATTTATWTGAATAACATTATCTTCATGATAATATATCCTGAATAGGTACACAAAGGTAAAAATATGCAATATCCTTCTTTCGCATATTTGGGTATTATTCTACACACTGGCTATTATTGTAATGAGCTCCGCCCCCAAAACAAGACCACATTTGGTTGGTCCGGGCCTGACTAAATCGGAAAACAATCTTAATCTCACAAAAAAAACGAATGTTCAGGAACTCATTCGGGATCTCAATGTATTGTTGTGAGTTATAGTAGAATAATAGTAGAATACACTGACAGGCACTCAATTAGCCATGTCAGTTAACCATTTTAAGATTGGTAAGTTAGTCTAGCCAGCTATCTAAACTTGTAGCAATCATGGCCGAACAGTGACCAGGCACGCAGGGTACGTGCCCAGGGGCCCTGACCTCCAGGGGGCCTCCATCAATTTTGCTAGTCACTCTCACTCAAATGTCATTAATATGGTATAAGTCATGGCAAAATGTGTAGAATTGCAGGAAAATTTGCTTTGAAACTGAAACATTTCACTCCAGCCCATGTCAAAATGTGTAGAATTGCAGGAAATTAGCTGTAAAACTGCAACAKCAACACAAATTGTGCCCCATGGCAAAGAAGTAGAATTGCATGAACATTTTTATAAAATTGCTAAATGTTTTCTGCCACATATGTAAAACTGCAGAAACCACATTCTCATTTAGGGCCCCCAAAAGGCTAGAGCCGGCCCTGATCACAGCACAGCAGAGCACAACACAGYACAATTGAGTAGAGTTCAGTACAGTACAGTAAAGTAAAGTAGATATGTTGAGTACAGTACAGTACAGTAAAATAAAGTACATTATACTGTACTCTACTGTGCTCTACTYTACTGTACTGTACTGCATTGTGCTGTTGTCACGTTCTGACCATAGTTCTTTTGTGTTTTCTTTGTTTTAGTGTTGGTCAGGACGTGAGCTGAGTGGGCATTCTATGTTGTGTGTCTAGTTTTCCCGTTTCTATGTTTGGCCTGATATGGTTCTCAATCAGAGGCAGGTGTTAGTCATTGTCTCTGATTGGGAACCATATTTAGGTAGCCTGTTTTGTGTTGGGTTTTGTGGGTGGTTGTCTTCATGTCTTCGTGTGTCTGCACCAGACAGAACTGTTTCGGTTTTTCACATTTTGTTGTTTTGTATTTTGTAGTGTTCACGTTTATTGGCTTTAATTAAACATGATGAACACTAACCACGCTGCGCTTTGGTCCGATCCTTCGTCCACAGAAGAAAGCCGTTACAGCTGTCCAAACTTGTTGAAACATAGACATCTATGATCGGTTCAGATTTGGTCCGGCCAGGGCGGACTGACCAAATTGAAACTACTTTTCAAGACCGGTGTCGGTCGGTGCTTAGTGGGTGAGAATGCTTGTTACAGTAAATGGAAAGAGGGTATGTGGTAGGTGTCATGGTAGGTATCAGTAAGAGCCAGGAGAGGTGACATTAACTGGAGAGAGTGGGACGAGAGAGAGATAGGGAGAATGAGATGGAGCGGTTGTCCAGACTGAGTGTTTAACACTCTTGGTTTGACCACCAGATGACAGAAAGAGAAAGAAAACAGTTATGAGCTGAACATAACAGTATGCCAGTGGAAGGGAGAACAGTAGCAGGTGACCAAACCGTGGTTTGTGACTACTATGATTTCACATTGTAGCCAATTCATTTGGTAACATAATTGCGCGTTTTAATTACTTAATAATTCATAAACCAAATTGATATAAGTAAAAACACTATAACTACCTTTATTTGTTATTTTCATGATCCTCACGAGGGAGAGAAATCTGAAAATATTTTTAAGATACTGTTTGTGGATTTTTGGTAAACGAATTACAAGAGGCAATGTTTCGTAMATTTACAAAAGGCAAATAATTTCTCCGAAACTAAATGTAAGTGTTGATATTAGTTGGCAAGGGTCTTCACTTCAACATTATTGTCTTTCAATGTATTTCTAATATCTTTTGAGACTTTTTCTGGGAGATGTTGTCTAAAACCTCTTTTCCATCTGTTTGATCATAAATCAAATTATTTGCTTATTCAACATTTCTAGGATGGAAAATGGTTGAAAAACGTATGCCTTCATTTATCAAAAATATAGACTCGTAGTTTTTATTTGACACCCAATTCGACATGCCCCTACAGAATGAACCTCACCTGCTATAGTGTGGACAATACAGTGCCTTCGTAAAGTATTCAGACCACTTTACGTTTTACACAGTTTGTTACGTTACAGCCTTATTCCAAAATGGATTAAATAAAACCCCTCAGCAATCGACACACAATTCCCCATAATGACAAAGCGAAAACTGTTTTTTTTAAATAATTTTTGCAAATGAATTAGAAATACAAAACAGAAATACCTTCTTTACATGAGTATTCAGACCCTTTGCTATGAGACTCGAAATTGAGCTTGGGTGCATCCTGTTTCCATTGATCATCCTTGAGATGTTTCTATAACTTGATTACAGTCCACCTGTGGTAAATTCAATTGATTGGACATGATTTGGAAAGGCACACACCTGTCTATATAAGGTTCCACAGTTGACAGTGCATGTCAGAGCAAAAACCAAGCCATGAGGTTGAAGGAATTGTCCGTTGAGCTCCAAGACCGGATTGTGTCGAGGAACAGATCTGGGGAAGGTTACCAAAAAATGTCTGTAGCATTAAAGGTCCCCAAGAACACANTACCAAAAAATGTCTGTAGCATTAAAGGTCCCCAAGAACACATTGGCCTCCATCATTCTTAAATGGAAGAAGTTTGGAACCACCAAGACTCTTCCTAGAGCTGGCMACCCGGCCAAAATGAGCATTCRGGAGAGAAGGACCTTGGTCATGGAGGTGACCAAGAACCCAATGGTCACTCTGACAGAGCTCTGGAGTTCCTCTGTGGAGATGGGAGAACCTTCCGGAAGGACAACCATCTCTGCAGAACTCCACCAATCAGGCCCTTATGGTAGAGTGGCCAGACGGAAGCCACTCCTYAGTACAATGCACATGACAGCCYGCTTGGAGTTTGCCAAAAAAACAGCTAAWGGACTCTCAGACCATGAGAAACAAGATTCTCTGGTCTGATGAAACCAAGAWWTATGAAGCATGGAAGAATGGTGGCAGTATTATGTTGTGGGGATGTTTTTCATTGACAGGGACTGGGAGACTAGTCAGGATTGAGGCAAAGATGAACAGAGAAAACTATAGCGAGATCTTTGATGAAAACCTGCTACAGGACCTCAGACTGGGGTGAACGTTCATCAACAGAACAACGATCCTAAGCACACAGCCAAGACAATGCAGGAGTGGCTTCGGGACAAGTCTCTGAATGTCCTTGAGTGGCCCAGCCAGAGCCCGGACTTGAACCTGATCGAACATCTCTGGAGAGACCTCTGGAGAGACCTGAAAAAATCTGTGCCGCGACGTTCACCATCCAACCTGACAGAGCTTGAGAGGATCTGCAAATAAGAATGGGAGAAATTCCCCAAATACAGGTGTGCCAAGCTTGTAGCGTCATACCCAAGAAGACTCGAGGTTGTATTTGCTGCCAAAGGTGCTTCAATAAAGTAAAGGGTAAAGGGTCTGAATACTTATGTAAATGAGATATTTCCGGTTTCTTTTTTTTTGTCATTATGGTGTATTGTGCGTTGATTGATGAGGGGGAAAAACTATTTGTAACGTCACAAAATGTGGAAAAAGTCAAGGGGTCTGAATACTTCCCGACGGCACTGTATATAATTAATTCCKACTGAATATGTATTGTATTTAACTGCAGTATAGTATTATTACTATTCATGTGAACACTGTCATTATTATGGACATTGGTATTGACCGTGAGCTTTACCCTCCTGTGACGTCATCMCCCGGAGTCGAAATCTTACAACGTGGCACTACCTCACGTTGACTTGGCTATATCGCTCTCAGTACTCTATTATTTGTACACGGCTGTACACCGTTATTTTCTAGTTTGAAAGTAAAGGCAATTAACATTGAAATGTGGACATTCCTTGTCAAGTTACCACAGTGCCCATCGGTACTTTTAGATGGAAATGCCCGATTAGAAACTTGAATAAGAATAACAGAAATCAATTAATTTCTCAAAGTAAAAATGAGATACACATACAAAGGGAAATAATAGTAGGAAACATTTCTACACAATGCAAGATTTCAGCACCTTTATCRGGGGGAAATATACCTCTTACAACATTACTATAAAATTAAATGAAGCGAACATGGTGTGGACTGTACTTCATGCGCTATCACAGTGATTCCCTTTTTTGAACAGCTTGTAATRTGTTGACAATGGGCCATTTTTAGGTGAGGTAAAGAAAGTTATCAAACTTGGTATTGACAGGAGACGGGAGGGAAAACATGAATACAACAGATTAAAAAAATAAAAATAATTGAGTGACATTCAATTTCAAGATTATAMTGTGTGGGCTGATTGACTGTCATAACAGTCTTTCAGAGATGAACTACCTGTTACGAAAGGTGTCCATGTTGTTACGTAGCAAGTATAATTGGAAGCCAGGTTATGAAATTTAGCAACCCCCACCCTCCAAAAGGCACTTGTCTTTTCCTACTAACACTGACTTTGCTGATAAATACTTTGTTGAGAGAAAATATACGTGATACAATTGTGATGAATGCACTAATTGTATGTCGCGCTAGATAAGAGACATCTAGTTGTCTGCTAAATGACAAAAATGTAAAATGTAGAGAAACTGACAAATCAGTACATGATGCCTCAGTGTGCAACATTTTAAACCACTAGGTGCTTACCATGCTTACCTGGATAAACCTCAAAACAATGTGTAGACACTGTTTATGCAGATTTATTTATATCTTTTCACCACTTTCAAACCACTTCACCCACAAATTACCTGCCAAAGGAGACAGCCTGCTTGTGTGCAAATTAGGCCTATTTGCTCAGCACAGACCTCCGAAATCTCTCTGTCTCTCTTTCTTCCTCTCCCTCTCTTCTTCCCTGTCACCTGTCAACACTGCATTTTGATCAAACGGAGGAGAAAACTGCTCAAACAAATATGCTTTTCTCTGTCAGTCCACCTTGGATTTAACAGCTGTTTAAATCTTAATGCGCAATCAGGTGAGCCAGKCAGCCATCTGTCAATCACAACAATGCAGAATACATTTTAAACAGAAAAACACTAACATTTACTCAAGTATTTGAATGGTTTCGAGTTACAGTGCACCTGCACAGTGGACTGGAATGAATAAGAGGGGTGGGGGCCGCTGTAGGTATGATTTTTGTTTTGTTTAATTATTCTTTGATGAAACATTAAATTAGCCCATGGAAGTGCATTGAATAACAAATTCATACCTGCAAAAAWKAAAGTCAAAAAATAAATMAAAAGGAAATATGGTTTGTGGTGTATAAAAATGCATCTGAGAGATATAGGAAAGTATAAAATAAATAAAAAATAAGGTTACATGTGTAACCCTGGTCCCCAAAAAATTCGATTCATTTTTTATTTGTCGATACCGGGCTACCTTGAGACGAGTCTCAGGAAGCAAAGGACACATTTGTGTTCGTGAGTTTATAGCTCAAACCGTCCAGACTGGACAGATGTTTTTGTGAGAAGACCTGTTCGGAGTTGAGACGCCAGCATCAGCGATTTGAGATGAGTCCCTTGAAGCTTTTGGGTGTCGTAGAGCAAAACGGAGAACACGTTCGTGTTTGTGAGAGTCTCAGCTTTTCTAGCGCTACAGACGTTCGGACACTACAGATGTTTTCATGAGAAGACCGCGTTTCTGATCTGACATATAACGCTGTAGCTCTGCCACCTTCCACCGCAGATGCGGAAGGCCAGATGCGGAAGGCCAGATGCGGAAGGCCAGATGCGGAAGGCCAGATGCGGAAGGCCAGATGCGGAAGCAGATGCGGAAGGCCAGATGCGGAAGGCCAGATGCGGAAGGCCAGATGCGGAAGGCCATGTATTGAAATCTGTAGTTTAAAACAGGCCCACATTGTCCGGTCTGGAGCGTGAAGTCCCGAGCTCTGCTGTTTGGCTACTGTGTAGCAACCTAGCGGTGCCAAAAGCTCTGGACTGTCCTAGAACGGCTATGTAAATTACAATCGCCAGAACCGGCAAATATTTTTTTATATTTATATTTTTTGGACAGCAGTTTTTGGGCTCTAAAATGTGTTTAATGTGATCAAGTTCGATCCTCATGGTGAATTATTTTAAAGTTTGCTACAAATCGAGATGCATGTATTCAATTAAATAGTGATCCCTTCTGAATACTGCATTTGTCGTCACACAGGACCACGCGCTGACACAGACCAATCACGGGCAGGCAGGCTACGAAGGACGCTCGAGCTCTCATGCACGCCTTTTGCACGTGCTCCGAGCAGCGTTTGGTTGACTCTCTCAGGCAAAATGAAAACGACTACATCAACCATGATCCTTTGCTAGTAACAACCACTTTCACCATGATCCTTAGCGATWTATTTTTGGTGCATTCAGACCCATTCGGCAAAATGGCATGCTTCAAATTCAAATACTCCCGGCTTCATGAGCCATCGGGAGTTCCCATAGGAATACATGGATGACGGCTAGGCTATCCATATCTACTGGTTTTAATGTCAATGGCTTAAATGGACGGATGTTGATGGCAATTTATTTATTATCCTAATTCGATTTCCACGTGGGCATGGACATCAACCTCATTAACTCATTAACTAGTGTGATTTCTCTGACACTCACAGTAATGTTACCTGACAGAAGGTTACTTCATCATAACATTTTCAACAGAAATTGTCTTCATGTTAGGTCTGCTACAGGTATTCAAGGTAGATGCACGATTTTATCTTAACCACCGCAGATCTCCAGCATTCCAATAGTGAATGTTATGGCTTTTTGCGCCATGCATTCACGTCACGAAAGATGTAATTGAGCTACAGTGCATTCCGAAAGTATTCAGACCCCTTGACTTTTTCCACGTTTTGTTACGTTACAGCCTTATTCTACAATTGATTAAATCGTTTTCCCCCCTAATAAATCTACACACAATACACCATCATGACAAAGCAAAAACTGTTTTTTAAATTTTTGGGCAAAATGTTTTAAAATATTACATTTACATAAGTATTCAGACCCTTTACTAAGTACTTTGTTGAAGCACCTTTGGCAGCTATTACAGCCTCGAGTCTTCTTGGGTATAACGCTACAAGCTTGGCACACCTGTATTTGGGGAGTTTCTCCCATTCTTCTCTGCAGATCCTCTCAAGCTCTGTCAGGTTGGATGGGGAGCGTCGCTGCACAGCTATTTTCAAGTCTCTCCAGAGATGTTACATCGGGTTCAAGTCCGGGCTCAGGCTGGGCCACTCAAGGACACTCAAAGACTTGTACCAAAGCCACTCCTGCATTGTCTTGGCTGTGTGCTTAGGGTCGTTGTCCTGTTGGAAGGTGAACATTCGCCCCAGTCTGAGGTCCTGAGCACTCTGGAGCAGGTTTGTATCAAGGATCTGTCTGTACTTTGCTCCGTTCATCTTTCCCTCTATCCTGAATAGTCTCACAGTCCCTACCGCTGAAAAACAACCCCACAGCATGATGCTGCCACCATCATGCTTCACCGTAGGGATGGTGCCAGGTTTCCTCCAGACGTGACCCTTGGCATCCAAGCGTCCTTTAGGTGCCTTTTGGCAAACTCCAAGCGGGCTATCATGTGCCTTTTACTGAGGAGTGGCCTTCATCTGGCCACTCTACCATAAAGGCCTGATTGGTGGAGTGCTGCAGAGATGTTGACCTTCTGGGAAGTTCTCTCATCTCCACAGAGAAACTCTGGAGCTCTGTCAGAGTGACCATCAGTTTCATGGTCACCTCCCTGACCAAGACCCTTCTCCCCCGATTGCTCAGTTTGGCCAGGCGGTCAGCTCTTTTAAAAAACAAAATTATTTCACCTTTATTTAACCAGGTAAGCCAGTTGAGAACAAGTTCTCATTTACAACTGCGACCTGGCTAAGAAAAGGAAAGCAGTGCGACACAAACAACAACACAGAGTTACACATGGAATAAACAAATGTACAGTCAATAACACAATAGAAAAGTATATATATAGTGTATGCAAATGAAATAAGATTAGGGAGGTAAGGCAATAAATAGGCCGCAGTGGCGAAATAATTACTGTTTAGCAAATAACTGGAGTGATAGATGTGCAGAAGATGAATGTGCAGGTAGAGACACTGGGGTGCAAAGGGGGGAGAGAGAAAAAACAACAATATGGGGATGAGGTAGTTGGATGGGCTATTTACAGATGGGCTATGTACAGGTGCAATGATCTGTAAGCTGCTCTGATAGCTGATGCTTAAAATTAGTGAGGGAGATATGAGTCTCCAGCTTCAGTGATTTTTTTCAATTAGTTCCAGTCATTGGCAGCAGAGAACTGGAAGGAAAGGCGGCCAAAGAGAAATTGGCTTTGGAGGTGACCAGTGAAATATACCTGCTGGAGCGTGTGCTAATGGTGGATGCTACTATGGTCACCAGTGAGCTGAGATAAGGCGGGGCTTTACCTAGCAAAGACTTATAGATGACCTGGATTCAGTGGGTTTGGCGACGAATATGAAGCGAGGGCCAGCCAACGAGAAGCAATTACGAGGTCGCCAGTGGTGGGTAGTAATGGATGACTTTGGTGACGAAACGGATGGCACTGTGATAGACTGCATCCAATTTGCTGAGTAGAGTGTTAGGTTTTGTAAATTCATTGCCGAAGTCAAGGATCAGTAGGATAGTCAGTTTTACGAGGGTATGTTTGGCAGCATGAGTGAAGGATGCATTGTTGCGAAATAAGAAGCCGATTCTAGATTTAATTTGGATTGGAGATGCTTAATATGAGTCTGGAAGGAGAGTTTACAGTCTAACCAGACACCTAGGTATTTGTAGTTGTCCACATATTCTAAGTCAGAACCGTCCAGAGTAGTGATGCTAGGCGGGCAGGCAGGTGGGGCACAGGATCGGTTGAAGAGCATGCATTTAGTTTTACTTCATTAAGAGCAGTGGAGGCACGGAAGGAGAGTTGTATGGCATTGAAGCTCTCTGGAGGTTAGTTAACACAGGTCCAAAGAAGGGCCAGAGTATACAGATGGTTCGTCTGCGTAGAGGTGGATCAGAGAATCACAGCCGCAGAGCGAATCATTGATGTATACAGAGAAGAGAGTCGGCCCGAGAATGTGAACCTGTGGCACCCCCATAGAGACTGACAGAGTCCGGACAACAGGCCCTCCGTTTGACACACTGAACTCTGTCTGAGAGGTAGTTGGTGAACCAGGCGTGTTTTGAGAAACCAAGGCTGTTGAGTCTGCCGATAAGAATGCTGTGACTGACAGTGTCGAAAGCCTTGGCCAGGTCGATATATGACGGCTGCACAGTATTGTCTTTGTCGATGCGGTTATATATTGTTTAGGACCTTGAGCGTGGCTGAGTGCACCATGACCAGCTCTGAAACTAATTGCATAGTGGAAAAGGTACGGTGGGATTCGAAATGGTCAGGGATCTGTTTTTAACTTGGCTTTCGAAGACCTTAGAAAGGCAGGGTAGGATAGATATAGGTCTGCAACAGTTTGGGTCTAGAGTGTCCCCCTTTGAAGAGGGGATGACCGCAGCAGCTTTCCAATCTTTGGGGATCTCAGACGATACGATAGAGAGGTTGAACAGGCTAGTAATAGGGGTTGAACAATTTTGGCGGATCATTTAGAAAAGAGAGGTCCAGATTGTCTAGCCCGGCTAATTTGTAGGGTCCAGATTTTGCAGCTCTTTCAGAACATCAGCTATCTGGATTTGGGTGAAGGAGAAATGGGGAGGCTTGGCAAGTTGCTGTGGGGGTGCAGAGCTGTTGACCGGGTAGGGTAGCCAGGTGGAAAGCATGGCCAGCCAGTGAAAAATGCTTATTGAAATTCTCGATTATCGTAGATTTTCGTGGTGACAGTGTTTCCTATCCTCAGTGCAGGGGCAGCTGGGAGGATGTGCTCTTTTTCTCCAGCTCTAGGAAGACTCTTGGTGGTTCCAAAGTTCTTCCATTTTAGAATGATGAAGGCCACTGTGTTCTTGTAACAAATGCTGCAGACATTTTTTGTACCATTCCCCAGATCTGTGCCTCGACACAATCCTGTCTCGGAGCTCTACGGACAATTCCTTCGACCTCATGGCTTGGTTTCTGCTCTGACATGCACTGTCAACTGTGGGACCTTATATAGACAGGTGTGTGCCTTTCCAATCATGTCCAATCAATTGAATTTACCACAGGTGGACTCCAATCAAGTTATAGAAGCATTTTTATTTTTTCATTTTTTATGTATCCTTTATTTAACTAGGTAAGTCAGTTAAGAACAACTTCTTATTTACAATGACGGCCTACCCCGGCCAAACAACGCTGGGCCAATGTGTGCCGCTGTCACGGCCGTCGTCTAGGGAAATGACTGGACCAAGGTGCAGCGTGGTGAGGCGTACATTTTCTTTTATTTAGAATGTCGCCAACAAAACAAGAAACAAAGAAACGACCGTGAAGCTTACTAGGGCTATGTGCCACTAACAAAGTCACATACCCACAAACACCAAAGGAAAAAGGCTGCCTAAGTATGATTCCCAACTTAGAAGACAACGACAGACAGCTGTCCCTGATTGAGAACCATACCCGGCCAAAACATAGAAATACAAAACATAGAAATAAAGAAACTAGAATGCCCACCCTAGTCACACCCTGGCCTAACCAAAATAGAGAATAAAAGCCTCTCAATGGCCAGGGCGTGACAGCCGCGCTATGGGACTCCCAATCACGGCCGGATGTGATACAGCCTGGATTCAAACCAGGGACTGTAGTGACGCCTCTTGCACTGAGATGCAGTGCCTTAGACCGCTGCGCCACTCGGGAGCCCAAACATCTCAGGGATGGAAACAGGATGCACCTGAAAATGTTTTATTTAATCAATTTTAGAATAAGCCTGTAACGTAACAAAATGTGGGAAAAGGGAAGGGGTCTGAATACTTTCCGAATGCACTGTATGTCAATAAAAGACAGTAACCATTCATGTTTAGACAATGAATGGGGAGGTTTCCATCGACATGCAACCATTTTTTGAGGCTGGCCAGACAATATCCATTTCCCTGCAAAGACAGATCCAATTTGGAGGTGTCGTAGAGGAGTACAATCTGCAGTGAGCATGGAATATGTTTTGAGAGAATTGGGAGCAAATGGGAGACAAGTCTCCAGAATTGGGATACCTCAGGGTACTCTCAGACCATATGAATGAAGGGACCAGGAGCACCCTGCAGGCATAGAGAGCATTTTGGGGATGGATGTATTTTTATTTGGAACAGTCTGTGCCGGGTTTGATAAGATCTGTGGATAAAAAAAAAAAAGGTATTCTGATGATTAGGATTTCTCTAAGAAATAATGACATTTGACCCTACAGTTTGCCAGTTAATTTCAGTGATTGAAGGTGAGAGATCTTTCTTCCATAGTAGGGCAATTGGCAGGGTCTTCTGAGATGCTTTTAAGAAATGCAAGTATAGATCAGAAACGAGTCCCCTGAGTTTAGGTCGGTTCTAAAAAATACGGAGGGGGTGAATTGGTCATGTTTTGCCCCAGGGGACACCATAAGCTTGCACGGCAGAGCAAAGTTTTAAATAAAAGAAGAAGGATTTACCCGGTAAATTGAAAGTTGTTTGTAAATCCTGGAAGGCACGGAGCCCTCCCTCTTCGAGAAAATCAGCTGCGATGTGTATGGTGGAAGGATATAGATCGCCCCCCCCCCCCGCCAGACAGAGGTCATAATCTTGGGACAAAGGAGTGTGATTGTGCCAATTGGCTTTGGTTTTGGATAGCTTTTCAGAGGTGTGCCACAAAGACGGCCTATGTGATAAAGTCGCCAATTTTTGGGGGGGGGGGAGTATCTCAGGGAATGGATCAGATCCTGTTACCCGTGCGGATGTGCTATGTTCTCCTCTATGGGACACCAAGCCACAGTAATGTTAACCGACAGATGGCTATTTCATCGTAAAATTTTCAACAGTAATTGTCTTCATATTAGGTCTGAGTAAAACAGGTTCTGGCCTGATATTTTTACTGTGTTATCAAGACTGAGGTGGTTTTAAATCCATGACTCTGTCCTGTGTCTTCAGGTCGGGAGGATATTGAATAAGAAGAAGAGGTACAGTAAGTCTGGATTGAAAAAGGTAATTTGATCAATGTTGGAAACAGAGAATAAATAGCAAGGGAACCATTTGAATCAGCGTCCCTGTTCGAGCTGAGTTTAGACGATGGTCCAATACAGACTGTATTACAGGATTTGGAGAACACACCTCTGTTTGACTGTCTGCAGGAAATGAAGTCACAGTCTAAGTCTAATGACTAGTTCCTCCCAGGAGGGGAGAGTATCAGTCAAGGGAAACCTTGGGGTGCCTGAGGGATTRGATGCTGGAGAAAGCCCACCTGATACCCCTACACAAACATACACTGTACAGACACACACACACACACACTGTACAGACACACAAGTCTGAACACCCTCATACACACGCACACATTACTCTCCTGCAGTGCTTTAGGCAGACGTGTCTGGAGTCTGGGGTTTATGACAGCTCTATTGTTGGCAGTCATCCCTTCGCCATGGCCACCCTCTTGTTAAAGCAGGRTCGGCAGAGTTTTCGAGCCCTAAAAACCTGAGACAGCACCCCGTGGAAAGTGCTATGGTTGGACATTCTCAGATTTGTATCCGTCTCCATTGTTAATGTTAGTGACTTGGGTCTAAGCTGGGTTCCAGACAGTGGGCCCCAATAAGCGCTTGTTCAGTATCAACACGCACCCACTTAAAATCTGCTCATATTAGGATGATTTATGTTGTGTAGAGCTATAACTTAATGAACACAGGAACCTGCCTGCGTTCCCTATAGCGTTAAAGAATATCCTGCTGCTTCCAAAGCCACAGAGCACTAAGCTGTGCTTTTGAAATGAATAAAATCAGTATCTCTCTCTGTTAATATAAATGTACTTTAATCAAAATAAGACGCATTAAGCCTCTGTCACAACATGGAAATCTGATAATGGGTCTGAAGGATTAGTGGGTGAGGTTCTGCAGTGCTTTCGAATCAGAGGGGATTACCAAAGGGTACATGAGAGCAATGTGTTATGGGTAAAAATTTACCCAGAGACAGTGTGTCCAGCCACATCTTTCCATTGTGAACCCTTAGTGCCTCATAAGTGTCACCTTCGTGACTTCTGTCGCCCCCCCGCCCCCGGGTGATTTACACAAGCAAGGTATTTCACTGCTGAAGCGGAGGGAGTGAAATTATATCCCTGGCTGCTACCCTGAACCCCCCCCCTCAAACCCCTACAGTCGACCCCTTCCACCACTCAAACACCAGACTCTTTCAACATATAAACAGCTTTCTGTGCCACTTATTCAACTGTGTGTGTCTGATATTCAGATTAGCAGCGTTGCTAAATGTTCTATCGATACTGCCTGTTTCTGGGGACGCTCATGCCTCCCTCTTGTACCATACAGCCACCCTGAGACAACTTAATTTGGAATAGAGAGTATACACTGAGTGTACAAACCATTAGGAACCCCCCCCCCCCCCCACCCCACCCATTCCCTCAGAACAGCCTCAGTTCGAAAGGGCATGGACTCTTCAAGTGTGTCGAAAGCGTTGCACAGGGATGCTGGCAATGTTGACTCCAATGCTCTCCCACAGTTGTGCCAAGTTGGCTGGATGTCCTTTGGGTGATGGATCATTCTCAACACACAAAGAAACTGTTGAGCGTGAAAAAACACAGCAGTTGCATCTTGAAAACACCAAACCGAGTGCGCTGGTAGCGCCTACATAACCCCTGTTCAAAGGCACTTAAACATTTTGTCTTGCCCATCCACCCTCTGACATGGCACACATACACACGGCTGTCAGCCAATCAGCATTCAGAGGTTTGAACACCCAGTTTATATAAAAAATACATAATCATCTTGTCTCAATTGTCTGAAGGCTTAAGCAATCCTTCTTTAACAAGTGACATCAATAAGGGATCATAGCTAGATTTCACCTGGTCAGTCTATGTCATTGAAAAAGCAGGTGCTTTAATGTTTTGTACGCTCAGTGCATAGCCTACTGCACACCTGAAACATAACACATCTGGAGATCAAACCACCAAAACCCAAAATCAGAGTACTCATGTCACTTAATGCTAAAATGACTCTCCATGGCTACTGTATGCTACAGTGTTTGTTTAACCGCCACAATCCAATATGATATTCTATCTGTTAATTAAGTGCAGTTTTGATCTTTAGAGAGCTGTCATTCTAACCCACCAAACCTTCACGAAACAATATGCTAGCTGCACRAAACCACATGTCTTTGTTAGCGTACTTATCCCACACTCTACTTCCTGCATCTCATAGCTAGCTACAGTATGTTAGGCTTCTCTCTGCACAACTACATTACCTCAAAGCATGCAACTCCAGTCTCTTTTGACTGCCCCCCAAACAGTGTTGACAGGCTGTGTCTCCCAGATATTGCTAGCAGAATGCCCTACTGTTTCTCTTTGCGTGCTAAACTTACAGCACAGTCCATTGCACCTAGTAAAGATCTGTTGTACCCTAGGGTCTTTATTTTGATGTGAGACAAGACTTTTTCTAAGTTCAGAGGGAGTTTACAGATGACTGCTGGGTACCGAATGCCAGTTGAATTCTCTATGAAGTCCATCAATATGACACATACTAACTCCCTGTCTTTATCATACAATGAGGTAGYGTAACAAATGGTGAGGCGGAATAATGTGTTCCTCTGAACTTCTTCTACTGAGGATGGAAAGAGCCATTCACATCACCATACGGGTCAGAGAAATTCAGATCGATGAGGTGCTATATATTTACTCTGAGGGCATGCCAAARTGTCCGTACCTTACTCAAGGTCGATGATGCATTTAGCCAGCGTGTTCATTTCCCTTTTTCTTCAGCAGCAAGTTCTGGAGAAACGCAGGCAGCGCAACCAGGAAGTGACCGGTGGAGAAAACCACGAAAATAGAGTCAGAGTAAATTAAAATGTTTCATAGGTTCACCAATAATCTATGCTCCAGGGAAAGTCAGTCATTTTCTGATGATACMATGACATTTTACAGRAACTGCAGCACTRAGCTGAATATAAATATACTTTTGAACAGCTCCCAGTGATGTCAGTTCCTGCCACAAAATTGTTGGCTTTATCTCCAGTAAGCCACAGTAAACAGTGAGCTGTTCCTAGTGATGTTGACGTTCTGACCCGCTGTAAGAAGATTATATTATCACTGGACTGGGACTAGTTCTATGGTTTCCCACTCAAGGCCATACTCAACAGTGGATGGCTTATTGCATTGTGAGAGTGGAAATAAAAAACAGGAAGTAAAAAAACGTAATATAAAATAATGTCGGCCGTGACCTAGCCTTCAGGAGCAACAAAGCATGAGTACATACTGTATTATGATATTTCTACTGATGGTCTTTAAGGTCCAGCTCCTGTGCTTAGTTGGATGTGCCTAAAAGCTCTCTTTTCATCAAAATGAAAAGGCTCACCAGGACTTGATTTCCTGTGCTGGATGTTGAACCTGTGATTGGCTCAGTAGGGTCTCACTATCAACCCACCTCATGAGAACAAGATGAGCAAGAGACAAGGGGCTTGGTGTATTAGGTGAATATGACTGCGGTTTTCAGAGCTCTACTAAATGGAAGTGAACCTGTGCTGGATTCGGACATACCAAGCATGATGACACTGGGTCAGAGTTCACCTAAGCTGGRGCCAATAGAATTGGAATTGGTAAACTGAATCACTGCCCCAGTATCTATTAAAAATAAAAATAAAATCCCAGCTGGAGTAAGAGGCAATAATGTCAGCTGATATCACATAGAMGTTTCTAGACTACAGTATACAACTAATGACTTTGCAGCTGGCTAGATGAGTTTCTAGAGTATACAACTCATGACTACATAGATCGATGTGGTATGACAGTGTGTTGATACACAATMATTTGGACATTATCCTCATGACTCATTCCTTCAGTCCATGATGAACCAAGATGACCTATATSCTCCTCTTCCTCAGGCACCACAACAATCTCCCRCAAGTTTAGAGCTTCAGTGRAGGTCACAGTGAGGTTATGACCTCGGGGCAGGAGGAGTTTGCTCCGCCAGCCACCCGTCTACATTCCCCCTTATGCAGGTTATTATGCAGGTATGTAGGGGCCAGATAGAGCTCAGGTTACTGCCGAGTCCTCATTCATCAGGGCAATGAAGAGAGCCACATGATAAWCATCACCAGRTGCCATTAATCAACCACAATACCAGGCTGATAAAGTCTCTGGGAGAACCGGGAAAACTCAAACCCACCACATTAAAATATGGAGGAAGAGGAGGACACTGGATACCCAGTAGAGAGGATGTCTGACCTAAGACTTATTGGCACAAATCAGTCCAGTCATTCCACTGCTAAACTGACACAGGGGCCAGAAGAAGATTTATGGATTAGGAGTATTGCTTTTCCTTGACCACGGAAGCCACCTGCTCATAGAATCTCTCAGGGGAAACTGTTTTGACAGAAATTTTATCATGGGATTAATTTACTGCTTTTAAAAATCGTACTTTATTTCCCTACGGCCAGGCAGTCTTTAACACCGATTTCTGCAGGCCATTTGTATAAATAACTAACAAGATATCTTAGCCTCATGCAGAGAAACTGTATTTTACTATTTACAATATACAATATATATAAACATTCAGGTTGAATTTAAGACTGAATTCAGCAACTGAGGCATTATCTTTTGCTACCTGAAGCGTATCCAAAGTGTTCCTTCCCTGCATAGATTTTAAATTCATTCTAAAAAGCTGTACTTCTATTTTTGTCTGGTAAGGCCTTTCATCCTCCAGTCAGATTTACATGTATATGAATATGCAGAATCCAAACAAAAGAAGCCAATGAGTAATGAGTATGCTGGGGATACACAATACACTTCCTGGCGCAGTAGTTCTGACTATAGGACAGATCCAGACAGCTTCCTTAGAGGAGACTAGAGAGATTTACACACTGTTTACTTTTCTGGCTCTCTACCCACCTCTGAATGGCTTCAGGATTTAGAAATAAAGATAAAGCAAGAGAAAGGGGGGGTAAATAGATAGAGCTATAATTAGGTGACAGAGAGTGAAAGAGAGAGGCAGAGAGAGAGAAAGAAAGAGCGGAGGACATTGGTATTTGGTGCATTGGAGAGAGCGAGCGACAGTGAGAGCGAGCGAGAGAGAGCAAAGGAGAGAGATTAGCAACCAACCAATGAGGGCTTGGGGAGGGAGTGTAACATTTTGGCCAGTCGAAAGAGTGCAGGGTTAACAATTAGCCACACATGCTCATCATGGGTTAGTGATGGGAGTGGGGGAGAGAGCTTTTCACAAATGTTGAAACCCCGATGCATGATGTGACCTCAGACATGCAACAGAGGCCAATGGCTTAATGACTGTACACACACACACACACACACACACACACACACACACACACACACACACACACAACACACACCACACACACACACACACACACACACACACACACACACACACACACACACACACACGCACACACACCACAAACAGCGTGGTATCAGCTGTTGCTGCCCATGAAACCACAGTCCTCTCTTAGGCTTGAATACACACAGTAGCATATGCCTGCCCTGCATGTGTGTATCTGTACGCCGAGCATGGCTAAGTATGTGCATTGCACTTGGGTTTTGTGCAAAAATGTGTGTCCATACATGCATACATGAATGCTATATGCATTTTGCTAAATAACCTTTACTTCGACACATTCACTACTGTTCAAACGTTTGGGGTCACTTAGAAATGTTCTATTTTTGAAAAAAAGCAGCATTTTGTTTGTCCATTAAAATAACATCAAATTGATCAGAAATATAGTGTAGACATTGTTAATTTTGTAAATGACTATTGTAGCCTCTACATAGGCGTACAGAGGCCCATTATCAGCAACTATCACTCCTGTGGTCCAATGGCACGTTGTGTTAGCTAATCCAAGTTTATCCTTTTAAAAGGCTAATTGATCATTAGAAAACCCTTTTGCAATTATGTTAGCACAGCTGAAAACTGTTGTCCTGATTAAAGAAGCAATAAAACTGGCCTTCTTTAGACTAGTTGAGTATCTGGAGCATCAGCATTTGTGGGTTCGATTACAGACTCAAAATGGCCAGAAACAAAGCACTTTCCTCTGAAACTCATCAGTCTATTCTTGTTCTGAGAAATGAAGGCTATTCCATGAGAGAAATTGCCAAGAAATTGAAGATATCGTACAACGCTGTGTACTACTCCCTTCATAGAGCAGCGCAAATTGTCTCTAACCAGAATAAAAATAGGAGTGGGAGGCCCCGGTGCACAATTGAGCAAGAGGACAAGTGCATTAGAGTGTCTAGTTTGAGAAATAGACGCCTCACAAGTCCTCAACTGGCAGCTTCATTAAATAGTACCCGCAAAATATCAGTCTCACCGTCAAAAGTGAAGAGGCGACTCCGGGATGCTGGCCTTCTAGGCAGAGTTGCAAAGAAAAAGCCATAGCTCAGACTGGCCAATAAAAATAAAAGATTAAGATGGACAAAAGAACACAGACAATGGACAGAGGACAAACTCTGCCTAGAAGGTCAGCATCCCGGATTTGCCTCTTCACTGTTGATGTTGAGACTGGTGTTTTGCAGGTACTATTTAATGAAGCTGCCAGTTGAGGACTTGTGAGGCGTCTTTTTCTCTGGTTAAGTGTGCCTTGAATTCTTGAAAATAAATTATTGAATTCAAAAAATGTGCTTTTCTTTCAAAAACAAGGCCATTTCTAAGTGATCCCAAACTTTTGAACGGTAGTGTGTGTACGGATGTCACTGTGAAGACAGATTAGCTGGCCACGTCACGAAAATGATGTGCACGCTTCAATGGGGCAAAACTCTGTGTGTTGTTGTGATTCTGAATGGCCAGATAGCTAGCAACAATGACACGAAGATGCATAGGTGGATTTCTTCAGCCAGTTTTATTTTTTGGTTTTGAGGTGTTTCGACTGACGTCACTGTCTATGCTAATATAGCTCAAATTCGCTAGCTAGCTAACCAACAACTGTAACAATGTATTTGAGAGTCAGCAAGTGCTCATTGTGCAAATGTTTAGGGAAAAAATGGACACTAAATATAGTTATCAACAATCTAAGCCAACCCTGTCTRTTTTGCCCCATAGTTGCGCATGCATCGTTTTTGTTTCTTAATTAACAACCAACCCATCTATGTGGACGGCTATGAGCTTGTGTGTATATAGTAGGCCTGGGTAGTCTCCAGCCAGCAGTCCAAGCTAGCCTCATTAACAGTGGTCTCTAGCAGGGAGCTGTGCTCGTGGCACTCTGAATGTGGTGACTGGRAGAGAGATAGGGTTTCAGCCCTGATGCCATTCTCAGCTGTGAATSATCCTATAACCATATGCTAGCTAGCTAGCTCCCTCCCAAACACATACACCGAGGCTCATATAACCAAACAGACATGGGCCAGCTTTTTCAACAATGTGTTTGCTTACGTACAGTAGGCTACTCCCAGATACCGCACATATACAGTATGTCTAAGCATGTGTGAGTATAACAGCACACACCGACACACAAAAAGATGCAAGCATACACAAGCATAAGGGCATACATGAACGGATGCACGCACGCACACACGCACACACACACACAAACACAGGCCTTCAAAAATACACTGCCCTGAAAACCTGGACATGGACCCAGAAATGTAAACTTAAGTCTGGGTGTCTCACAAAAACATGGCAAAATGAAAATATGTTGTTTAATTATTTCCCTTAGTGTTGTTTTCCAGGTGGAGACATTCAAAGCCCCTCTCCTCTCCTACTCTCTTGCCTCGTTCCTCCATCCTTCCCTTCTCCCAGGGTCCCTCCACCTCAAAAAGCACAAGTAAGAGGATTTCAACACCCACCATCTCAGATTGTTCTGTAATCGTTTCTGTTGTAGGTGACAGATACGATTAGCATTCCTGAAACATTATTTTGTTGAATGTAATTTGATCTCTAAGAAATGTAATTTTACTTTATAGGATTCGGATAACATTAAATAAATATAGTACCCAACATCTGATTTAGACCAAACTTCTTCCTACAAATGAGTAATACATGAGGAATCCCCAAAATACATGAGGAATCCCCAAATGGTCAAAAGCCAACCACAGACTCCCCACATCCCATGCCAATCCCACCCCAACAACCAGTTCTCTATGTTCAACAAATAATATGAAGCTGTGGCTTGGAGTGTTGCTTCTCCATACTGTGTAACTGTCTCTTATACACATCTAGATGTGTATAAGAGACAGGCTGTTCTTGCTATACTGCCACACTCTTTTATCAATTTTGCTGGTCTCTTGTGTTAATTAAACAGATCACAACATTGGTAGGAAGACGTTTGGTCAAAATCGGATGTTGAGTACTATATTTACTGAATATTATCTGAATCCTATAAAAGGGCCAATTTGGGTGCAATCAATTAGCTTAATTTCTCAGAAATAAAATGACATTTCAACAAAATAATGTTTCAGGAATACCAATCGGTTTATAACTACAGAAACAATTTCAGAACAATCTGAGCTGATGGGTATCATGGCTTGCTGAAATGACATGGAATGACACCCCCGCCAGTTCACCTTAGTTCAGGAGAAGTTCGTATTTCGAGCATAAGTGCAGAGACTGCCACTGTGGCGCTATTTGTTGGGAGCATCTGACAAAACGGAGCGCCCGTGGGTTGAGAGAGCTGTGAAGCAGCGGCATAAAAAACACATCGCCCTGTCACCGCAACCCACACACACACACACACACACACACACACACATACACACACACACGGGGTGGATGCAATTACAGAGAGCTCTGACTGGATGAGCTCAAGATAAACTCTGTCAGTTTTTTTTTGTGGTGAAAAAGTCACGCCTTTCATCTTTGAGTTGCTCCCTGCTATTTGAGAGTTTGAGTTGGGTGATATACTCCGTGACATGAAGCTCATACGGGTGGGAGGAGATAGGTGTATGTCTCATCATCCTCTTCCAATGTGAGGAAATTGAACACGAAATCTCTAAAGGTAATTGGAAGCCCATTGCTTTTACAGTGGAAGACAGTGACCTCTTGGTTTGAGAGTGAGGGAAGAAGAGACTGCAGGATACTATGTAAGCGCTGTATGTTTGCTGTGTACTTTACAGATGGACCCTAGTCCTACTGGAAGTACGGCTCAGTGTGTATGGACATGATGAAACGTCTAATTCAAATAGACAATGTCCTGCCGTAGCTAAAAGTAAATATTCACAAAGGTAAAGTCAATGTGTATCTATCTCAAATCAATGACGTATAATCATGGCACAATCACCGTCATGTACACCAGGGCTTAGTGAAAACACAAATCGTCCAGGTGTTCCCATTTGACACATGGTGATAAAACTATACAGGCATGACTAATACACAGACCTTTGCAGAGGAGAATAGGGGTTAGCCTGCCCAGATGGAGGCCCTCATTAACACCTAGCCTAACGACATTCTGTTTCCTCTCAGAGAAAAGAAATCCAGGAAATCCTTTAGTGACTATGTTGGCGCCAGACGTGGTTCTCTCCAGAGTTCTAGGCCTTGAAATAGATTAGAGACAGCCATTTGCTCTCAGCTCTTTAAAAAAAAAACACGTCAAGAACTGATAGAGGAAAACGGAGATACAGAGAGTGTGAAGAAAGGTGGCACATTATCGTAAGGGTCTGCTCGTTCGTCACTGGCCCCCTCCCGAGGAGTCGTCGCAGGGTGAATAGTCCTTGATGGAACCAGATTGATGTCGTCGCAGTTTACTTGACAGCAAGTTGATTGTGTCACCAGCCTTCTTAAGCGCCCTCTTTCACTCTGCCAATCCATCCCAATCCACACAAGGGGCCTCATCTTTCAAAGGCCCCTCTGAATGCGATAAGCAAGGGAGATCAGAGTGATGTATATGGAGAGGAGAGGGGGATGGGGGATAAATCTGAAGGCTAGTTAAAGAGGTTGCTGGGCGTTTCCATTCAAGGAAGGCCCCAAAATACTTTGGGCATTTTAGATTGTTATGGTAATTCTCACATAAACTCTTAATTGAGAGGACGGATATTTGATATGCTTTTAACATTTGTAAACACGCTATTTTGAGAAAATCATGCCGAAAGTGCCCATTTTAGGCCCTTTTTAGACYTATACATGCCTCCTGTAAGACCCTATGATCCGTGAAATGTACGTGAATGCAGACAACATCTTGGTGTCRTTATACAACAACAAAACATTTCCAGAACCTTGATACACTCCATATTTTAGAACAGCCTAAAAGAAGTATCCTATATTGACACCAAGATGTTGACTGTATCATGTGCGGTTCATGAATTACTGAATCAGTTCATAAAGTTAGCCTTCAGGTCATTAAGCCCTTTTGTGAGTCAAGCTCCACTGTTTGTGTATTGGCCGCTCTGTTGACTTGCCTGTACATAGCTCTACCTGTTTTCACACTAATTTAATAGTGCAGGTCGCTCRTTCCCAGCAGTAGCCACAGTTACCAGCCCTGAAGAGGTAGCAATGCTAACAGACAACATGATCCTCATGCGCTTTGTTATCCAATTTAGGCAAATGAAATCAATCTTCGTGCTCTTCTCGAAGTACTCTCAGGGTTGCTGTCTGTGTCAAATGGGTCAAATGAATGTATTTTCATCAAATGTTTAGGATTAAGATGAAAAAGGGGTAAAACAGATAGATTTACGCCCATTGTTTCGGATTAAAGGGCATTTCTAGTAGGTGGAGGGATTATGTTTGCTGCAGGTTTATATGATTGCTGGGGGAAAGAGATTAATGATGTCATCAGTGGAGGATTCAGCTCATTACCGTGGCGACTCTGATGTATGTAATCCAGCATTCCACTAATGAAACCATCATTATTTTGCTTGTTTTTAATTACTATGACAAAACGCCACAGCCACAATAGCAATACAGACGCAATAGACTTAATAAAGCATGACTGTACTGCATGACAATGCCCATTCAATATCCAAGTCCACATTATCATAAATCCAATATAATATATTAAAGAGAAGACAGGGGGTTGATAAAACTACTAAGACTATGTGCTCACTCTCTAATGCACTGTCAACGCGTTTCCCATCGTGGGGAAAAGTTTTATGGAGAAATAGAAATGAAATAGGAGAGAATATGAGATGCGGAGAGAGATAGAGAGAGAGAGAGGACATGAGCCATGTTTGCGGGTGGTTGTGAAAGAGGAGCATAGTGAGATGCCAGGTCTGGAGATGATGTCCTCGTGGCCCATGGGGTGAGCTAGCTAGCTAGTGATAGCAGAGGGGGGTTAGAGTTCATTTGAATGTCTGAATGTCCCCCATTGTTGAGGTGCCTGCCTGCCTGCTCACAGATGTGCTTCAAACGACGACAGGGGGGGAAGGAAGGAACGTCACGCTCTGCGACGCTATCTCTAAATCTCCACCCGCATCTGCTGCTACCAACCAACATCTCTCTAACCTCCCTCCTCCCTCAYCCCCCCCCATCCATCCCACATACAGTCGCTGGAGTCATTTGTCATGTGTGCCATATAGCCTTGACGTGGTTGGAACGAACAAAGCATGAGACAAAAGTTCCTTGCGGATCCAAAAATGTACTCCCCCCCACTTGTATCCTCACTGCACGCACAAGTATGCACACAGAGACACGCATATACACGCATACGCACATACCCCACACACAAACACTAACTTTCCCCCTTGCCCACCATGCGTTGTGTATGAGCATCAATTCCCCTAACCTTTGATCCCTAACCTGTGTTTAACAGTACATCCACTCTMTCCCATAATAGGTGATTTATTGTGTCCCAGGCTGTGGACACAGGGGACATGGACCGATGGACTGAGCTGTAGATAGATATTGGTTGTGTCCCAATCAGGCACCCTATTCTCGTGACTTATGACCAGGGCCCATGTAGGGAAGAGGGTGCCATTTGGGACAGCGCCATTGTGTCGTCAGAACCAGAAGGCCTTGTCATCCCGGTCACTCATCTGCTCGGACTGGAACTGAGTGACTGAGTACCAATGACAAGCTCCATCTGTTTGAGCATCTCTGATGAACCAAGAGGATATGAAACAGGCTCTTAGCTGCTCTCCCGGATAATTGGTAGACTATTGCATCTGTAATGTTATGCCAATGTGAAGGGTCTTAAAGTATGTCAAAGCAAAGTTAGCACTGTGGGTGTTCAATTTTGTACAAGTCACATGTTTTGTCTCGTCATGTAAGTATGGGGAACAAACATGTAAACACACAGACGTTTGAACTGCACTAAAGGCTGTGAATTTAGTCCCAGAGTTTCTTCCTTGTCGGATCACGGTCTGGGAAAAAACTCTTGACCCTACTTATTTAATGTATACACAATATACAGACCGTGTACATTAAGATGGAGGTTTTCATTATTGGTGACATGATGTATGCTCTGGCCACTGTGACTTTTAACCCAGTCTTTCATTGTATCTCATATGGAGAGCACAGTTGTTCGCCTTACACGTGTTGGCCTCTGGAGAGGATTAGCTGTACAATAACAAACTCTCCGTTGGGTGTGCGTGCGCACGCGCGCTCACACACACACACGTCACTCACTTCCTGCCTATTCTACAGAGCAGAATGTAAAAGACAGAGGACAGAGAGTTCTACCACCTGCCCCTGTTCACTCTCAATCATGACCGTAACCTCCATCCTGTCCCAGTCATCCTCCAGTCACATTACTATTCTATATGATGTAAAAAGAGCGCATGACTCCTTGAGCTTGGTTGGTACCAACACAAACAACAACGGAAATGTCCCCCTCTAATCAATCCATACACATATGATGCAAGCACACTCAAACATAAGGGCACACACGTGTGTGCAGATACACACACATACGCCGCACACACACAAACACACGCGGGCACACACACCACAAACTTACTTACACAAACAAAGGCATAACAGCCCCACCTGTCCTGCTCTGTCACGTTCGCCCTCTACCTAGTCTGGCAAGGTATCTCCACACATCAACGACAGACCGTCATGTCCCTGTAAACCATGTAGTCATGTCCCTGTAAACCATGTAGTCATGTCCCTGTAAGCCAAGTAGTCATGTCCCTGTAAACCATGTAGTCATGTCCCTGTAAACCAAGTAGTCATGTCCCTGTAAACCATGTAGTCATGTCCCTGTAAACCATGTAGTCATGTCCCTGTAAACCAAGTAGTCATGTCCCTGTAAAACCATGTAGTCATGTCCCTGTAAACCATG